>NW_028186453.1:436503-453653 GCF_003343005.1 Rhea americana
TGTGGAACGCATCTTGGCTGTTTGGAGGCAGGGGGTCTTGGAGGCCCAGTCGCAGCAGCAGGGACCTCTCAGGCTCTTACCCCTTGAGCTACCGAAACGATTCGACACTCCTGGTTTCACGAGAGCTCTGCTAACCCAGCTCTGGCTGGCCAAGCTCGGGCTGCTTGGCTTCGGATCATGGCGCAGGCCCGCGGCTGCCACGTGCAGACCGTAAAGCCACCTGGTTCCCCACGCGACAGCCCTGCAAGGGGCCCTTCGGTGACGGGCACCCGYGCTGGCCGGCGTTCGCCTGTGCCCTTGGGCGGCTTGGAGGCAGAGAAGGGGGCAGGGAGCAGCCGAAAAGGAGTCGCACAGTGTGAGTCCGCACCTGGGGGCCCTTCTGCGAAGGCAGCCGGAGCGTGCTCGATTCCCAGGCGCTGGCGGAAGGAGGGACGCAGGAGGCGGACGTGAGGGTAACTTTGCTGAGCAAGAGTTAGGAGAGCTGGTGAGAAATGCAGAGAAGAAACACGTTTGACTTGTTGAAAGTGTCAGTTAGCCCTTCCGTAGGGGGAAAGGTCCCTGCGGGCCCCCGGGCAGCTTCACCCTGTCACGGGTGGTGCGGTGGCGCTTGGGGTGGGATCTGGTGGATCCAAGGATTTTAAGATTGGGCCTCCTGGAGAAAATGTCTAACGGGGACATTTGGTTTTGGGGGCTCCTCCGAACGTGGCTGGCAGGACTGCAAGGGGATGGCGAGCCCTGGAAATGCCGCAGTCTCCATCTCGAGCTGCCCGGGGCTTCCYGGGCTGCTCTCCTGGATACGCTTGAATCTGGCTGAGAACCGATTCTCGCTTCTGCTGCTCTTTGGAGCATCCAGCCCCGCTCCGGGCGGTCTCCGAGCTGAGGCTGCCCAAGGAATCGGTGTGTCTGCTCTGAAAAGCCCAAAGCTGCAGGGCTCGCAGTCGGGCGAGTCTTCGGCAGCTGTCCCGGGAGGCAGGGCTCAGCCTGGCTCGATCGCCCCAGCCGTGGTGGTGGGAAATACCTGCTTTGCGTTAGCTTTCATGCTCAAGGTCAGACTCCGCAAGGACATCGGGGTAGCTGATTTGATTCGAATGAGAGCAGGAAGCCTCCCCAGAGGTGACTGCAGCCGGCCTCGCGCTTTCCCCGTCCCCAGAGGCCGCCGGGGAGCGGCTCCGTCGGAGGTCCGAGGTCGCCTCTGCTCTTTCCCCGGGGTGTTTGCGTCCCCACTCGACTCGCGCCCGCGTCCTTGGGAGGCAGYGGCTGCCTCCTTGATCCGGAGTGCTGCTTCGCTGAGGGGCTGGCTTCGCCGTACCTGGCTGCCGCTGGGTCGCGCTGCGGTGGTCGAGCTGGGAAAGCAGGAGAGCTGCCCGCGTTGTGCAGCGCGAAGGGGCGGCTGGGCAGTTTGGGTAGTGAACCGCTCAGGGCCTGCGAGCAGCTTTCCCTGTTGAAGTAGGGGGGACACCGGCAACAAATCCCGTCTCCGTCAGCCCAGAGGCTTCAGTGCCACCTTGGGAAACCTACCTTGGTGTCGGTTTGGTTGCTTGCACCAGGCTAAACCCTGGTGCAGAGGCTGGAGGCAACCAAGAGCCCTGCAGGGCTGTAGTCCTTGGGGCCGGCCAGGAGCCTGGTCCTTCACCCCAGGGCAAGAGGCCGCTCTCCATCGCTGTAGCATCATCTAGTGGCGAAGTGCGCGCTGAGACGCGCCAGTTCGGGCCGCGCCGCTCCTGCGGTGYCGTGAACGCAGCCCCCGGCTGATGCTCTGGGCCCCTCTCCTTGCAGGGGGCTACGAGCGGTTCTCCTCCGAGTACCCTGAATTCTGCGCCAAAAGCAAGTCGCTGAGCAGCGGGTCACCCCCCACCAGCGCCGAACCCCTGGATCTGGGCTGCAGTTCCTGCGGGACCCCGCTGCATGACCAGGTAGGTCCCCAAGCCCCGGGYGCAGCGGCTTTGACTGCTCCAGAATCCCCCCCCCCTCCCCGTGTGGGGGAGCATCTCCCCAGGGAGCGATGAGCCCAAACCCCACTCATCGCTCCCACCCGCTCCTGAACATGGTGCTGGGCTGGGGCYGAGGTGCGCGTTGGATCAGACCCAAGAGCACTACCCCCCTCTGAGGCTCAAAGAGGAGGCACCTGGAATGGCCCTAACAGCTCAGAAAAGGGGCCTGTGCTCGCTCTCTGGGAACCGGGTCTTTTTGGGGACCCTGGACTGGGGGTGAGGCTCCTGCGCTGTTTRGGGCCTCCAGAGCAATCTGGTTTCACACGTCCTGTGCTCACCTCAGCTCTTCTCTTCCCAGGGTGGACCAGTGGAAATCCTTCCTTTCCTCTACCTTGGCAGTGCCTACCATGCCGCCCGGCGGGACATGCTGGATGCRCTGGGCATCACGGCCCTGCTGAACGTCTCCTCAGACTGCCCCAATCACTTTGAGGGGCACTTCCAGTACAAGTGCATCCCTGTGGAGGATAACCACAAGGCYGACATCAGCTCCTGGTTCATGGAGGCAATCGAGTACATTGGTGAGTGCGAGCTCGGGAGAGGCTGCATCCGTGCATTTCTTCTCCACCGGGGGGAGAGGGTCCTGCCTGAAGATCTGGTGCTCTGAGGGGACGAGGAGGGGGGCGCTCAGCAGAGTCCACATCACTCGTTGCATTGGTGGGTGGTCGGCCATCGCCTCCAGTTTGGGCCAGGGGCTGTGTTTTGTTGCAAGGGTGCTGTGGGGCTCACGTCTTGTCCCCTGTTGCCCTCCAGATTCGGTGAAGGAGTGCTGTGGCCGGGTCCTGGTCCACTGCCAGGCTGGCATCTCCCGTTCAGCCACCATCTGCCTGGCTTACCTGATGATGAAGAAGCGCGTGAAGCTGGAGGAGGCCTTTGAGTTTGTCAAGCAGCGCCGGAGCATCATCTCCCCCAACTTCAGCTTCATGGGGCAGCTGCTGCAGTTCGAGTCACAGGTCTTGGCTACCTCCTGCGCGGTGGAGGCCGCCAGCCCCTCGGGGACACTGCGGGAACGGGGCAAGGCCACCTCCACCCCCACCTCCCAGTTTGTCTTCAGCTTCCCGGTGTCTGTGGGGGTCCACGCCGCCCCCAGCAGCCTCCCGTACCTGCACAGCCCCATCACCACGTCGCCCAGCTGTTAGCTCAGGGGCCGAGGCCGGCCGGGCGCGTGGGGCCGAGCRCGGAGAGGGCAGGCGGGCGCAGAGCCCCGTGATGTTAAGCAATAGTGTTGGACACTGCCGTTCACCCGGGACCCCACGGGGGTCTTTTTCGTAGAGAAATTTCTTACCTCATTTTTTTGTCGTTGTTGTTGGTGGGTTTTTTTTTTGTTGTTGTTGTTGTTTTAACTTTATTTTATGGAAAAGTTGAGCAGGGAAGTTGGGAAAGCCACAAACTGGGACAGTGCCCAGGCTCTGGTTTCGGGGGGGGGGAAAAAAACACTGGCTTTCCCCAAGTGCCTGGTATAAAAAACTCTGTCCGTCCCTACTTGTTTTTTTAAAAGTAAAAAGAGGAGAAAAAAAAAAAAAATCTCCCCCGACCCTTCTCTTTCCCACTCCCGCCTCCTTTGGCTTTTAACAGGGCTTGGAAAGGGAGCGAGCGATTTCCATCACGCACTGCTCTTCCCCCACGGCGCCAGAGGCAGCTGCCTGAGCATCCTCTGGGGCTCCCCTCCACCCCCCCCCACCCCCCCAATATCCCAAAAGAGGCCGGTTTGTGTGGCTGCTGTACATACGAATGGTTTTATTATGTTTTTTTTTTCTTTTTTTAGAAATCAACTTCTTATTTATTGTTGGGGGGGGAGGAGGGGGGAAGAAAAAACCCAAACTGTTTGGAGAAAATAAAAGTTTAACAGTTGTGGCTGGAGCAGGTTTGTCCTAAGGCCAAGAGGGKGGAACGGAAATCCCTTTCCGAGAGGAACGGTTTATGCAAACTCTCAGCTTTCACAGAGTAACTGTTAAAAATGTATTTATTGAATTTTAAACTATTACAAGTATTGCAGATCAGACATTTAGCCAAGCACATTGAGAGATCAAATCCAGCTGTTACAGAGATGTCACCTAAAGCCCGTCGTGTAGGGAGGTTGAGAACCTGCCCATCATCTTTTAGGGAGGGGGCAGAGGAGGAAATAAATAAATGATAACCCCAGCTCCAGGTAAGGGGCAACCAAGAGAGGAAACGCACAGGCTGAGTTATGAAGACAAGTTACATCCCCCCCCCCAAAAAAAAAAGGAGAGGAAAAAAAAATCTAAGCCCTCCAACCCCGGTACGTTGCCCTTGGGCTGGCAGAGAGAGCAATGAGAAACGGAGGCGCACAAGCTCACGCGACAGGGGCACAGCAAAGTCCCCGCTGCGATTTCCCAAGCTGAAGCGAGTTCTGCAGGTGTTAGGAAGAGACACTGTCAACGTTAACCTCGGAATACAGAGAGCCTAAGCAAACTACGTCAGTAATTAACGGCACCACCACTACAACTTGCCACCAACGGGTTCAGTAACACAGAGACAGATCTATCACAAGGGGTCGGGTTTTGCGCCCGCCGGGCGCTCAGATTCCYGGGAATCCGGGGCCCCGCGTGCCCGCCGGTGTGATGCACCAGCATCCCTCAACTCCTCCACCTCTTGCTGCCACCAAGAGCAGGACAGGCAGGTTTCTCGGCCTGAGGAAGGTGCAGCTTTAGACACCGTGGGCCATTTCTGCATCACGTGCGAATGCTGGGAAGGGGGAGAGGTTAGGAAAACCCAACGCTCGTTCCTGGGACTTCAGCGCAACGGTGGCTGCAAAGCGCTGGCACCAGCAYGGGATGCTCGTAACAGTCTCCACAGAGCTGGGATCAAAGCAGATCGGCAGATAASAACAAAGATGAGACGGCGAGACGCGCCTCGCTGAGGTGCTGGACCCTTCCTGTTTTTAATGCTAACGGAAGCTTTGCTGACGGCCTCAGACCGCAACGTCGCTCTCCACCGGGTACCTCATCCATCTGTCTCCCCGAAACAAGTTTTGGCTGCGGAGAGCCGGACCCTCCCGCGCCCTTCGCTACGCGGTGAAGTTTCCCTCCGGTTTTGCCTGTTGAGGCCCTGCTGCGAACTGCACGGAGGTCTCACGTGCTGCCACTGAGGAGAAGCCACCAGGCCTTGCAAGACAACCGTCCCCTTTTCCCAGCGGGTTCAGCCCGCTTGGGCGACCCGCGTTCAGGCGTCCTGTCCTCCACCATCAGGAGGCCGCGGGTTGCCTCCGTCGGCTACAGCGGCGGCTGTGCCGCGGCAGCTCGCCCGGCTCGTCCGCGGGCAACCCGGCTGCCGACGGGCAGGTCCTCGCTCGGACGCAACCGCGGAGAGATTTACGATAGCAGCGGCACGCGCTACGCCCGGCGGGGGCTTCTCGGCCGCGCTGAACATTGGGCACGTTAACGCTGGCACGTCAAAGCTACCGGACCGTATCCGTATCCTCCAGCAGTTCGGGGGCTCCAGACCGGCCACCAAGTGGACCGGCGCACGTGGAAACAACCCGCRTCAAGAGATGCCGGCACCGGCTCGGGGTGGGAGCGTCGTTTTTAGGGTTTGCCCTTCCTTTCCGGAAGACGCAACGCTGCTCGGCCTGCGCGCCCACGCCAGCTGTTTTACCATTTAAAACTACGTCTAACGGGGACGGCGAGTAACGCTCACTTTCACAGCTATCTGGAACTCTAGGGGAGAGAGGCACGCTCYCCCCCACCCCAAACACAACTCTGTTATTAACTAAATTAAAAACCAACCCCAAACTTCAGCGAGGAATACAAAATTTCAAAGCCTAGTGATGATCCTTGCAACCCTAACACTATTAAACAAGTAGCCAAAATACAAGCACCCAATTTTATCCATGAAATTTGATTAAAAGGACAACTAGGCTAAAGCCTGGCTTGGACTTCGAAGCTACATATTCAATCAGGTCACAAAACAGAATCTTACGTTCGGTGCCAGCTCGAGAAAAACAAAACCCAAAGTTCAAGATCTGTTGGAGTATTGCTGTTTCTAAGGTTTCCTTTAGGGATATTACAGGCAGATAATGTGCAGGTAAGCCAGTTTGCATCAAATGACTGATTTCACAGTTGGTGAAACTCCTCTCTGAGAATAATTTGTTTCAACATCAACGTCTTAACGCTCAAAATGAAAAGCTCTTCAGGTTGGTTCGTTCTGTCCAGACCTTCCGTCGGTTTTGTCCAAACAAATCCCACTTGCAGGGACCAAATATTTTTATAAACGACAAGCAGCACTACTCTGTTGTTTCCTTGCTTYTGAGGGACAAAAACCGAAAGCACAAATTGGATCATCAGCTGCTTAACACTGCTGGTTGCTAGGAAAATGTACAGTCTGCTCAAGGGAACGTCTTTTTCCTCCAGTTGTTACAGGCTGAACAGCGAAGTACATCTTGTAGTGTTGGCAGTTTAAAAGAAATCTTGACACAGCTTTATTTTCAACCTTCTTCTCTTCTCTTGATGTTGTAAAAACAATTCAGAAAGGAAAACAATTTCTACTTTTGGTATATCCTCCATACAGGCGACTTCTGAAATTGTTTGACGCGGTGCAACGCAACACTTACTTAAAAACAATTCTCTCCTCCTCAACAAAATAAACTTAGGGCCTTGCAGGGAAGGGGAGTAAGGTGAATAAATCCTAGCTTTGTTCGCTGGTACACCTGCAAACAGATGCACTCCAGAACCATTAAAAAAAAAAAAAAAGTTTGTTTCAATCAAAACATAAAAGAGTTTTAAAAAATTATTATTCTTGTGAATCACTACAACTCTTCAACTGTGTGTCATACATTGAAGATGTGACAYGAAACCACCGTAACATGCTCTCCCTTACCGGTCTGAGGCCCGTTTGCCGGCTCTCGCGTTACAGAGGAGCGGGACCCAGATACACCCTTGCGTATGCAGTCTTCCGATTTTCCACCAGCYTCCTTCCAGCTAAAGCACATGCCTCAGTTACCGGAGAACAAACTGCGGGTACCTACCAGGAGCCTCATAAAATGCTCATTTAGAGATGCCAGCAGAGGGCATTGACCTGCTTTATAAGTTTTTCCAAGCACGAGAGCCGGTTTTACGGTTGCGAACACTTCCCAGGGCTTTCCCCCAGAAAACTCAGAGACAAAGCAGCCGACCRGCAGGTTCGTTTCCGCTCTGAAGTTACGCTCTTAGTATCGCTCGCTCAGAGGTGTGCAAAAAAACCCCTATACTGAAGAACTGGACCTAGCCCCTTCTCAGATGAAACTCATATTGCATTGTTAACAATTTTAGTCAACTAGACTTTGTGCAAAATATCTTTAAGAAGGTTCTGGCTCAACTTCAGAATACAAAAGGAGAATAAATAGTTGACTAGGATCTCTCGAAAACATAAAATGAATGGTGCACGCTGAAAAGAAAATGGAAAGGTATAATGCTACTTATCTGCAAATAAAATAACCGGACCAGTAGTGTCTGAAATTTTAACGTGCGAGATGGCATTGATAAAGATTTGTGTTTGCACAATAACGTTCCCAAAATCTAGATCAAAGCACTGTTGTTCTACACATGGTAACCGCAGAGAGTAAGAGCCTGAGATATGTTATTAAAAGGCAGTCCCTTGTAAACTTTCCTCAAAAGGAACAGTAGCCACTGAGTATGCAAGAGTTACTCATAGTATTCATCAAGGGAGCAATGCTTTATAAAAGACATACAGCTTATTTCCAGGTTTTTAGGAATTTTATAGGATACTGATTTTCTGAAACACACATCCATCCAGTCCAAGATTGAAGTCACATCCCTCTGCACTGCCCTGTAGTTACTAGGTCTTTTGCTCTGCTGCTGTTGCTGTCTGTGAGGGAGCTTCTGGTTTCACAATCTGGTACGTAATGAGATATTCTGGGTATGCCTGAAAGTAAGTCAAGAAAAACAACAACAAAAAAACACTGCTTTATGCTTGCTTTAGGCAAGTTCACAGGGTGCAAAAGAAAAAGCAGATTTCAAACCTACCCAGTGCTTGGTGCTGAAAACAAGGGGCTCTGCTTGAGGCAGTTAATAGAGAGCAGTTGAAGTTTCTACATGTTCAAAAAATGAATCTGGTCTAAAAACCTCAGTAGAAAGGTGTTTCTTTCACGCAGGCACTGTCAGAACGGGTGTGTGAAAGAAACTCGCAATCGGAGTTACTCTCCTTGCTAGCAAATCCTCCGCATCGGTTAGTACCCCTAAATTATTCAAAAATCTCAGAGCACCAATGTAGTCTGTGACCCTAAATGCTCACTGACTTGCCAAGTGACCTGCAAATGCCTTCACAGGGGAAGTTCCCGTTAGATACAAAGAATATAATTTTTGCTCTGAGGATAATTAAGCAAAGGAGAGCCAAGAGAGGCTCCATACTCAGAGGTCTTCAAGACCTGCCTGGTCAAAGCACTCGGGAATCTCGTCTGAATTCAGCGTGAACAGGAGGTTGTCTTAGGRGAGCTCCCAAGGCTGCTTTGAACCCAAATTTATTTGACGATCTTTAAGCCATCCAGACTACTGAGCACTTTTCCAGAGCAACACTATGGGCTGAGTAATTCAGGTTAAAAATCAGGTCCTGAAGATGGCTGTTCTACTTCAGCCGACATTTAAGTGCGCTCTCCAGCAGAGAGGGCCGCTACTACTGCCTCGAAACTAAAGGGAAAATGGCCAGAATTTGCGTTACCTGCTACAAGAGCTTCACAAATGCCAGTGCTCTCGTTACTGCAGTAACGCCAGTAAAACGCAATGGGAGAATCAGTGTCTACTCAGGGGAAAGGCATCTCTTAAAAGGCTCTAGTCCTGCTCAGGAGGACATAGGCAATTCCACGTGCTGCGAGTCAGTGGAAAGCAGCGGCATTTGCCAGCCTGATACAGTTCCCTGTGTTTTTTTTTTTTTTTTTTTTTTTTGAAATGGAAAAACCTGAGCAATGCGCGATTAGCACAGCGCATCAGGCGGGGCAGGCAGTCGCCTGCCCCCTCCACTGCCAAGCTCTGCCCTTCCCCACCCCCCAGGCCTCTCTAACCCACCTACCTGCTCTCCTCTGTAGATAACGTATTCGGCGTACGCAAGTCCGTTCACACTTGGCCTGCCGATGACAGAATGGTGCCCCGGAGGGGCGTGGGCCATTTTCATTGTACTGAACTGCAGAAAGGATTTTCCAAGGGTCACTCTGCAGAAAAGCATTTGCCTAAAAGGAAAACAAGAAAATCTCACGTTAAAAGAGCTTGCCGGGAATCGCACGCTTCCAGAATGATTTCAGACTTTTGAGATGATTTTGGTACAATTTATTTCTCTAAGCTTTTTGAAGAAATACTTTCAGAAACCAGTTCTAAGGCTGTTTTAAATCCTTCATTAAAATCCTCTCTCTTGCGGTGCAGAAAGGAAAACGCTCACTTTGCTTATCCCTTACGTGGAAGTCTGCTCTAGCTCATTTTGTATGGAGTTGTTCTAAGGAGAAAAACTCTTCACGTTCCAACCAGCAGGATGAGGACAAGTGTCAAAGTGCAAAAAGCCCATCCATCTAGTCCAATGCAAAACAAGGCTGTGATTAAGATCTGTTTACCAGCCCCAGAATTACTTGAGCTGCAGCCCACCACTGTCCTTTTGATCTCCTCTCTTGCCTCACAGTTTTGTACTGAGAGAACCTGGACTTTAATTGCCATTTGCCTCTGACTTAATTCTCAAACTTGCTACTTCAAGCCTCTTTCCTGAGCCATAATTCTTGTTGATTTATACTCACTATATGCTTAGTGTTTAGTTGCAATTTCTGACCTTCCCGTGGGACTTGCTGCGTTTATATCCCTTTTTGTTCAGCCCAGACAAACTGTGAAAACGGCATTTTTCCTGCCATAACCAAGCTCAAGTGACTAGTCTTTCCCTGCAACTCACCCTGTGCCAGGCTCATAAAAGACCAAGACGGTGAGAAATATCTACGGTGAATTTTGCATGACACATACCTGTGGCAGATGTAACAGGACCTGTCTTTGTGCGTGGGACAGCCTGTCCCTCCCCCTATCCCATACACATACTGGTTGCTTTTCGAGGAGTTCTCGGCAAAGTAAATTCCAGCTCCAAACATTCCTCCAATGTATGCATGTCTTTCATCAAACCCCTTGTGAATGATGGCATTAATAAAAGGAGAGCCTAGAACAGGACGAGACAAAAGCATGTGTTGTCACACAAACTTGTTAAGCCCTGTAGTAATGCAGGAGTCCATGTCAACGGAAGCTTGTCTGCCTTAAATAGACCATTAAATACCAGAAAGTGTGCTCAATCAGCTGGAAGGAGGCGATACCCRGCAGGATGCAGTGATGTGTGGGATTTACCGTTATATACCAAGATCCCACGTATGACTCATATTTCTTACTCATGTCACAGATCTCATTAAATGGCTTTTCCCCCACTCACATTTCAGTGCAATTTAGCTTGTCGATGCACACCTTCTCCAGCAGTCAGGACTGGTTAYGATGGGGCACGGTAACAGGACAAACATCCCCCAAACCAAGTTCCTACACAAAATCACAGAAGGATCTAGGCCAGAAGGACCCTCAGGCAGCTGTCACTCTCAGGAATTTCTGGACACATCTAGAGAATGTCTTATTGAAACTTGTGGTTGGCTTTGATTCTTTTCCCTGATGGTTGCCTGAGGTGCTGGGGAATATTGTCTCTACTGCACAATGCTCCCCTCTTTTTAGATGATACCCAGTCTTTCTCAAGTTAGTGTAACATCTCTCAACAGCCACGAGCAGCACTACTGAAAATGGCTGAGATACAGCTTGCAGATAATTATTTTTTTTCTTTCTTTCTTTCTTTTAATCTAGTGCAGCTTTCTAAATTGCACTAGCCACACAGACCACCTGCACCACCACCCTGCCCCCGCGGTTCTAGCATAAAAATGTAATTACAGCACAGGATGACGAACACAGCGACATTGTCTGCGGGTTTCTTTTTTTGTTTGTTTTAAAATACCAGAACACACACATGGAGATCACTTCCTCACCATGAAACAACATGCGCTCGTTGTGATGATTATGATTCTCTTCCGAAACCTCCTTCTGCCTGTGGCAGAATCTCTCCCGCAGCTTCTTGTTCACAACCTTTTGAATCTGCAGGGGTACAACAGGCCAAGCAGACAATTTAATTGAAATGAAATAGAGCTTCCACAGAGCTTGCAGAAATCCTTAGCTGACCGTGAGACATATGAAAGGTTTAAAAATGAAAATGAAAAAAATCATGGAAGTTCTGCATTTAAGGTTGAACCGTACAACCACTAGGTAGGCAGCACACACCAGAGACATCTGAACTACTGCAAGTTGCAGCCTGTTTGGGGGCTTAAGCAAAACTTTTACACTGCTCCCCACAGAGCTGGTAACACCCTTGGGAACTACAAGCTGTCCAAAGGCTCCTTCCCTCTCTGCTTTCACCTCTGTTGGACATCTGGGCTAGCTTTTTAAAGCTTGCTGTCTGACCTAGGTTAAATTTGTATGAAACGGAACAATTTTGGAGGAGAGAAAATAAGAGATGCTCTATTTTACCTATCTTAAGGTACTGCTTCAGCCCCCTGGTCTGATAACACTGTGACTCAGAAGTGCATTTTCCCTCAGAAATAAAGCACTCCATTTTCCAATATACCAGGGCTTAAAAGTAGGTATTTTTGTAGCTGGTAGCAGCAAAGGAGGAGATGGTGAGATCCAAAGTAGTACAGGAAAAGTAGAAACTTTTAATAAAAGGTCATGCTCCCCTCCCCCTGGCAAATTTCCTTCAAGAAGGAAAGACTACACTGAGAAAATATCAGTGCTGCAAAGGCAAATGCATCAAATTACAGACCACTGAGATTGCAAGAGGCTGCGAAACCCAAGTTCGGCTCTTCCGCCTCTCTGCCTTCAGTTTTGTGTCCCCCAGCTCCCTTCACAGCACAACTGGACCTTTCTCCCTCGCTCCACGCGCAGAAAACACCAGCTGTCTGATAAAGYACCAAATCCTTTTCCTGCAGGGAATGATTAGGAAGCTTTGAAACTTACCCTGATGACATTGTACCTGTTGAAGATGCCACCGGCATTTCCACCGTCCCTGTGCTCCCGGATTGTACTTTGCATCTAGGTGAAAGAAGAAAATTGAAGGCTCAGCGCATACAGTCCGCTAGCAGGGCCAAGGATTCACACAAGATCTCACTATTTCACTGGTAGCAACAAACAGTCTTGGTTGAAAATGAACTAAAAGATGTCAGAGAAGAGACTTCAGCTGCAAAGCGAGTGATACGCTTATTTCTTAGGGCACCCAACACAGAATGCTGTTCACAACGTCAGCTGAGAACGCGATGGATGCAATACCGCTACTAAATTACMCAGTGTTTCAATAAAAATCTACATAGCAAAAAGGAGAATATTGGAAGTGGCCATCAAAATTACACACAAACTGAAAAACTGCTTTGAACGGGGGGGGGGGGCAAAGGAGTGGAAAATCCATCTTTTAAAAAGTTATTAACATATACAAAGATTGTTTTGAAGTACGTGTTTCTAATGGGTACAGTTCTGCATTTATTAGTGACTGGCAGATGGCTTTCACTRTAAAATTTTCCTATGTCATTCGCAGCTCCCAGGTCCTTCAACAGCTTTGTTGGGTCTTTTCAAGAGCTACAGCAACATCATTTAGTAAGAATGCCATTAAATATGYCAATTTACTTGGGCACAAAGGTGACCCTCTCTGTCAGGTAAGTTCATATAAAAATTCTTTACAAACTCTTCGATTACATACAGACTTACTAATCAAAAATATTCCAGGCTACATTGGCAGCAGTTCTGAGTATCTAGGCTGTAAAAGAAACCCCAAGCACTTTTGCACTGCACTGGAGGAACAATACTACACATAAAYAGCAAACGCACAGGAAAATGGAGTTTCTTCCAAGGACAACTCTTCAGAAAGTCTCATTTTTGTTTTGATTTTTCTCTCAAAATTATATCTGCTTGCAATTTGGTTAAATAAAAGAGCATGTGTGCGTGGGAGGTAAAATTACAGCCAACTCTCAATTATACAAGAGCTGTTTATCTGGGTTATAGATTAACTCAGCCACTGAGACAAGAGAAAACAAGCTGGTTCGYGTGCGGAAACAGCCTGAGAACAGAGGAGCTTAGAAAATGCCTGCGCACCTGCAAGGCCTCRATCCCTCTGCCCTCACTCAGGGCCTTGACTTCCCACAGGTCTGCCCATCTTCGGCAACCTGCCGAAACTTTATTTATGAGATGACATCTAAAACACAGCATCGACGCAAGCTAAACTGGGATAGCATTAAGCGAGCAACCAGCTCGCTTATTAAAAAAGGGGCAGGAGACAGCAGAAGGGTTTCTCATCATTGTTCGATATTAAAAAAAGGAATTTACAGGCCTAAATTCCACGCCAGCTCTATACAATTCACAAACCAAAGCATGTTTTATCAGTTTTGACGCACGCTGTGTGCTCTAGCTCTGCAGGGTTAAGTGAAGAGCTCCATTATCTTTAGCACTAAAAAAAGAGAAAAAAAATCTCAGTGGCACTTCTGATATGTAAAAAACAGCGTATAATAAAGGCCACATGGGTGCCARAGAAGGCAATATTTAAAAATGCTGCCCCTGGAGCGCTACAGGAAAGCTATTTGCAATACCTCCTCTTCGACGGACTGATACTCCTTATCATCAGGAGCAAGGTCAAGGAGAATGGTCCCCTGACTCACGCAGTGGAAAGTCAAATAAGGATTGGTGCCTGCAAGGAGAATGAATCAAAGGAGTAAAAACAAAACAGAACAAAATAGAATGAACCCTCCCCCAAAAACCCCCCAAACCCGGGAGAACACAGCTTCAGCTTTATTTTTATCCAGCATCACCATTTTTCTTGTTAAGTAACCCCAGTACATTAAGAAATGCAAAATAAACAACACAAGCCAGCAGCACAATCTCAACCAGAAAAGTGCTTCCGTTAGCAGCAGGGGCCTTAAAAGAAGGAAGGCAAACGCACCCACCAAGACACAGCTGCAGTTGTTCGAGGCTTCCCGACAGGCGTATTTGCCAAATACCCAGGGTCTTTCAAGTCTTGGTGGTAAAGCCAGATTTTACAGAAGGCTGGAGGTTGGGAGCTCACTGTAAACTGCACTTAGATTAACAGCTAAAATGCCCTATTTACCTTGCTGCCCTCCTAGAAGCCTCTCCACGCCTTTTATTAACTTGTGACGGTGTCCGTAAGCATTAATGCCAATTTCYTTCAGCTCCTCGTGCCCCATGTCTGCCAACACATCCAGGGTTATCTGGAAAGGTGAAAGACCACAAAAATCAGCCTGGCCTGACTCCCCAGGCTAAAGACCTATCATTTCAGAAAACGGAAAGAAATGTATCTATGCTGCAACCACGTTCGCGCAGTGCGTGTTTTATGGCGCTCCTAACTGCTGCCACCTCCTGGCAAGCTTCTCCCTATCACAGGGCCACACCGGGCTGCTACAGACCCAAGCTGCGCCACACTTTTGCTTCTCCTACGACAAATTTGCAAGAGTGGATTCTCACAGGAGGCTGTTAAAAGCATCGCTGCTTATGTAGGAGGRGGATGTAAAGAAAATTAAGCTCAACCAACTCCTGGGAATAGTTCTGAACCATTCCAGGTTTCAAAGATTTAGAATTCAATTCAGAAATGAATATTCATCTGCTTACTGATAAATTTGGAATTGTTTCACATCRGTATCTTCACGGCATGTGCTATTACTGTGTATATATCTCCACAAGTCTGCATGCATTTATATCAAACCAGTGAGTCAACTATGTTAAATCATGCTCATCTATTCTATTATTTTTGGAAATAAATACCACTGTGAACACAGATATGAGCAGTCATTTGCTTGTAATATGCTAACATTTCTTCAATCACCTGACAAGGTCTTAAAGTTCAAGGTTGTAGAGATTATTGGTGAAAGCAGAGAGGTAATAAAACACTGTCAAATGAACTTTTTTTTAAGAGCAGGAAACAAAGTCTAGATGAAATGCGTATTATTACTGTAAAGCAATTGCACGCCACGGTGTTTTTTTTTTTTTGACCTGTAAGAAACAAGTATTTCATCTGAAGGAGGTAATTGTACAAAACCTACTTCCAAATTTACACAATAAACTGGAATTGGAAGCTCAGCAAACAACAAGGAACCGTACAACTTGATTCAAATGATGCCGGACTGTTAGCACAACTGGCCTTGCAGATAGCACCAGAGTCCACTATGGATGAATGAGTATCATTAATCTAAGAGAAAGCAACTCAAATAGGGAATTCATAACTATCCTGAACACCCAGCATATTGAGTAGAAACCACCCCTACTGAGATTGTTATGGAAAAGCCACTGAAGACATCCATCATGTGCAGAGCACCATTAACAAACAGAAAGCAAAACCTGATATTATAAAGCACAGGCACAGACACAGTATGAATATAAGACTAGAGCCAAGGTGAAAAAAGTGTACATGAAAGGACTGCAKTGCCTG
Organism: Rhea americana; assembly: GCF_003343005.1. Taxonomy (NCBI): domain Eukaryota; kingdom Metazoa; phylum Chordata; class Aves; order Rheiformes; family Rheidae; genus Rhea; species Rhea americana. Next base: position 451,968 of record NW_028186453.1, read on the forward strand.
GAAAAGAAGCTTAAGACAACACGGTAATCATAAGGGAGACGAGCTTATTTTCACAAGAAGGACAAACGTATAAGAAGAGCAAAGAAAGTTTCAAAATGAAAGATTAGTGAAGTCGATTTGCTTCTTCAAAATCTATCAGCAAGGGAAGATTTTAAAAACAGGTTAGGAGTTAAGGAAGTAAAAGTGGAACAAAAACAGCATTGCAAAAGGAAGGTTTGAAAACAAGAAAAGAAGAATGCGAGCAGAATATAGGTTGATTTGGAGTTAAAAGAAGCAATTTCAGATTTTTTTTTTTTAAGAAAGTGAAAAATACTGGACAGCTGAATCAAACAGCCATAGAGTCTTGCACGCATTTCTTTCAGAACACAATGTCACCATAAAGTATTTGGTGATCCATTTGCAGTTTCTCTGGCTATATTTGGTTTTCCACAGATGTGAAGGTTTTTCTTCCTCAYCCTTTTTAAACAAGGGAATTAAAATATCACCCAGATTTGTTGGTTTAGTTTATCTTTAGAACACAAAAGCAGGTAATGAGCATACAGGGGATGAGGCTTGCTACCTACTTGTTCTGTTTCAAAGATGTCCCGGAGATGTTCCAGACCAAGGCTTTTCAGGAACTGGGTAATGTTCATGTCAAGACCAGCAACTAYAATAAGAGAAACAAGTCATTACATCCCCCACACACGTTTTTTCAATAAAATAAAATAAAACCAAGCAGTACCACTTATTCTCTCAAAACTCCAAACCCTGAACCTTTGTATAATCAATTCATCTGTGTCTATATGAAACAATCCACTTCTACTGTGCAAAAGTTCAGGGCGAAACTCATTGTCCCCTCCTCAAAAACAGCTATTAAAAAGCACAAATGATCTACAGCAAACACAGGCTCAGATTACAACGAGAAGGAATGGAAGAGTGGGTGGATTTTTGCTGTGCAACCACCCAGATGCTGAYACGGAGCACGTGTTCCAAATACTAATCAAAGGATTTTAAAGCTTCAGCCCAAATCCCCCAGTCCTCACAATCATAATTCCTTCATCAAAATAATTTTTGTCAGATTTTCTGTATAAAATCAACAGTGAGTATCTCAGCACTCAATCAGATCTGCCTTTGGACTCGGACCTAATCACCAACGGCAGGCACAGCTGAACAGTCAAAGCGGCTCCAGGCAGAGCACACGAAAACAGAGCAGGCGTCAAACGCTTTGCACTGTAGATAACAGCTCAAGCTGCACCRTTACTTTCGGCTAGTCAGAAAGGCTTTTCTGATAAAGCAAGGCCTGCTGTGACACTAAGCTACCATATTCCTGGCAAGGCAAACTTATCCAGCAGCAAATGCACCTTCTGCTTCCTTCCTTTCGGTTCCTGCTGCTCCATCGCCAGCRTTCGACGCCCCTCCTACCGCTAGTTCTGCCAGAGGCCCCGTGAGGTTATCTATGCTGCTGGCAGCGGAGAGGCAGGACGGCGTAGACGCTGGCGAGATGAGGGAGGCACTAACGACGGTAGCCTGAGGCTTAAAGCACGTAGGCAAAGCTTCCGGAGGCATCGCATCTATCAGCAAAGCTCGGATATCGTCGGCCTGAAAAACAGAACGAACGTTCAGCATGAGGCCCTGCTATCACAAGTCCCCGATCTCCGTAAAGAATTTTCTTGGAATTTTTTGAACTGATCACTCTACTTCCCATTA
>NW_028186453.1:454058-496706 GCF_003343005.1 Rhea americana
CTAGAGGAAGAGTATGAATTTACCTAACGACTGAATTTCAAAGTGCCTAAAGCCTTTGCTGACTATATTAAGCAGTGCCCTCACTTTGAAGAGTTTCTTCTTTGTAGGTTCTTACAGAACATGATTAGGACATGTCTTCACCTTCCCATGAACAAATGACACAGAGTTTTCACGTGTCTCATCACAAGGCAAGTTTTCCGGAGCTCAAATTATTCTGAAAAACATTTTCTGAACTCTCCCCAAATAAATCCATGTCCTTTAATGGCTACTCCCATCAGAAGTGGACACAGCAACCATCAAAAATGCTTTAYACGGACACATAGATTTGTGCATCTTTATTAGGCTTTTTAACTGCCTGCCACCACTACCACTAATGAAAAGGTTTAAGGTATCAGTTTTAGGAAAGGTTGATAACCACCTTCAAACCTTGGGATGTTGTTTTGGAGTTGGTCAAAGAAGAACTGTGATAATATGCAGGGGTTGACCAATATAATCATCCCCTAAATGATCCCATTTCCCAAAAGTCCCATCTTATTTTATTCCCAGGTTTAAAGAAATAATTACCAACAGTACAGAGATTGACAATCACTGGGGAAATTTCAGACAGGTTTATTTCTGTCACCAAGCAGGTTGATTACGGGAGCAAACTGAACCCTTAAGTAGAAGAAAACCTTAAACCACAAGCCATGTTAAGATAGGAAAAGAGCCATGTTAAGCCAAAGGAAAAAGCCTGGAAAAAACCCATAGCTAAAGGAAATCAGTTGCCCTGGAGATGCTCATCTCCATATATCTCAGTACAGAGAAGACTGAGGATGGCACTCCAACACAAACTTACTGTTGCCAGGTCTAGAGGTGTCTGACCCTCTTGATTCTTCATGGTCGGATCCGCTCCGTGCGCTAACAGCAGAGCACAGAGCTGTGTCCTTCCTTTCTGCGCTGCCTCATGCAATGGTGTGAAGGCCCATTTATCTGTTGCATTTACACACGTGTTGTATTTGATCAACAATGCCGCAATGTCCACGTGCTGTAAAACACAWGAATACYTTTATCAGTGTGTCACTGGTAAAAYGTCCMTTTTCTTTTTGGTGTTAGGAGTGCTTAGAGACTCCTTTAATTTCTCCTTCCATTCTTTAACTCTCTGAAGAAATGTGGTTTGAAAAAACYGCTGACCTTATTCTTCCCCTCTTCTAAACTTTTAAAGCAACTGCTGTTCCCTTGACTTTTCCACCACATGACATAAAACCCTTTCGACGGACCTGCAGCATGAAGTGCTGGGGGGCAGAACAGAAGGTGATTGCTTTTGTGAGGAACAGGTCAAATCTGTGAAACCGGTCGGCTAAGAATTTCAGAAGCCAGTACCCATTTCTGYTCCATCTCCCATCACAGAGCTCTGSARGGGCTGAGGACATCTCAGCAAGAAGCATGGGTCACCACAGAAAAAGCATACAGCAGTTGTTAATTAAAAAAACTGAYGGTAAGACAATCAACTTGGATAGGTGCGATGGTTTTTTAGAAGCGACGACTAGTTTGAGTCAACCTCTGACAATTTCCCTGTGCCAGCAAGGAATGTTTTGCCTTTGCATAAAACAGGTGCTTTGGTACTTTTTCGTTTCAAGCAGAGAAACAATTTTTGCAGTAGAGTCTGCCTTTGGATCTAAGAAATGTCCTAGGTATTTACGCTTACGGTAGGTGCTGGTAGGCAACGCGCTTGGTGCTAGGGCCCAATGGCATGAAAGCACTCTGCCCTGCCTTTCTAAAATACATCATCTCTCCCAGGTTTTGCTCTTCTTGTGCCAGGGCCACGTAGTAACCAACAAAGCATATCCTTAGACCATCAAAAATGCTAGTTCTGGAGCTTCCTGTTGTCTACCTGCAATTATAGGCCTTTCTGTTGGGACAAATAGTCTGTGGAGATTCACATTTCATCTTYGCTTCCTAGAAACAGAACCTCTTTGTGTGACTTTGTAAGGCTGGCAGTAATAGTCATATCTTTTTGCTAGCTCACGTTTCCTAACGCAATAAATCTAGCGGACACCTTTAACCGGCAGACGCGAGAGACCTCAAAGATGCTTCAGAAACCAGCTTTCTCTCTTGTACCAATTCCTTCCTTTACCTTCTTCATGGGGGATTTACAATTTTGTAATTGTTTTTTCCAACTGCTAACTTGTTAAATTTGTTGACAAAAACCAAAAGCAAAACCAAAACCAGAGCATAACAACTGGTGAGGATTAAACACTGTGCAGTGCCTTACAACAGAGATGATACTTCCTGTACAGTATCTGAGAACATGTGAGTACACATGCTATAGAGAAGATACAGAAGATGCTGTGGTGTCTTAAAGATATGATCAATTCATATTGAAGACATGAAGTCATATGAAACAAAAGAAGAACCACTGGTTGCTGTTCCCACTGCAGTACATCGTCCAGACTGCCACTCTTTCTTATAGAGCCTCTATAGCAAGAAGAGCCTAATGGCAGTGCCATTTGATCAGAAACCAACCTAACGTCTGCTCTGCTACCCTCAAATGGGTTGCCCATTTCCTCCCCATTTCTTGAATCTCAAAAGGTTCCCCACTTCCCATTGGGGTGCCAACCACTCACCCAAGCTTTTGGCATGACCTGCTGAAACCCTCCCTGGTTTCTCTGAAGCTGCTCAAAGCGACTGCTTCCCAAGTCTTGAACTAAGCCATCCAATGGAGATTCATTTCTGGCATCCTCTGAACCTATTTTTGTGTTCGACGGCTCAAGTACTGCTAATACAACTGCCGTGAAACCATGTACACATGAAAGACAGACCATCTGATAACACGCATTTGGGCATTATCAATAAAACCTTCCAACTGTAAAATCTTGCTCCCAGGGCATTTGCTTTCTGCTTTCAGGCTATATTTGCTACGAGACCATTAACTTAGTTCCATGCACGTAGACTTTTACTGGGCCTTAAAGCACTGCTGGGAGCTTGTCAAGCACTGTCTCTGCAGAATTGCTTGCAATAGATTTCTTCTCACTTCATCCACAATTAAAAGCTGCATAGAAGCAATCTACCTGGCCTCTGCACAGGTGGAGTACTCACAGATGCTTCCTCCTGTATGTTAATCACCCAGGAGGACCTGCCTCTTCGGAAAGGGCTTGGATTAGCCATTGCCAATAGCTCAGTTGCACTAGGCAGCTCCTCCAGGACGCTCATACTCCAAACTGGGTCACTTCTGGACAAGTTAGCTTTGTCTGTTTTGGAACCAGATGGTCCCTGCAGCACAGACTGATAGCATGCTTGTGCTTAACCATAGCTCCCCCTGCCCGGAGACTAGCAGTAACAGACCTCCGCTTTCCTGCCAACACCTGGACACAATCCCCTGGAACTGTCCTCTTCCTTCCTCCAAGTCCTCTGGTGACAGCTCGAGGTTCTGCCTGTTCCAACAGTCACCCAAAATTTTAAATTGTTCAGAACTATACATCTGCTCGCTTACACGGAGGCTACGTCCCAGTCACCTTTCCAAACTGCAGACTGTAACTGCTACAGAGTGCCTGAATCTGCATCTTCCTTAGATCCGTGCTACTGGGGCTGCACGTATTTCCTACCATCAGAGGCCGAACTTTGCTCACAGGTGAAACATAAACCTCTTTGGATGYGACTCCTAAGAAGAGTCTGTAGTTTGTTCACTCACAAGCCCAAGTGCCTGTACCTACCCCATAAGATGCCGCGTTGTGAAGGGGGATTAATCCTCCTTTGTCCTGGGCGTTAACATCGGCACCATGCTCCAGAAGGTATTCAGCTACTTCCAAATTGTTGTAGCCAGCTGGAGAAAAGACACAAGAAATTAGGTATCAGGAGAGCTAGACCAAAGGAAAAGTGTTCAGCAGAAAAGTTAAAGTAATTTTTTGACTGAAAAAGCTCCTCTTTTCTGAGTAATTGTATTGCCCCCTGAAATACAACTGCCATAGTTACAAACTCTCTGTGCAAGACAGGGAAGCTTTTCTGTGAAACTTTTACTACGCCAGCCCTGTTTCTTKGTGATTAACTTCTGTAATCCTATGATAAAAATACAAGGTTACAAGACCTGGTGAGACACCGACCTGCCAGATGAAGCGGTGTTGAATTTCTTCCCTGGGTGTCTCTGCAGTTGATGTTTTCTTGAGTGCACAGCTTCTGCACTCGTGCCAGGCACCCCTTCTTGGCAGCATCTAGCAAGGCAGCATCTCCCCGCAGCAAGTCCTGGATGTCCGTGTCTCCTTCTTTCACCAAGTCTAGAGGAGTGTTCCCATCTCGATTTTTTTTTGTAGGATCGGCTCCGTGCTGCAAAGAGCAATGCAGAGCGCTACTGTCACAACCGCAAGCGCGGTACATTGGCGCGTCGCTACTCTGTGGCGTTGCAGGGGGTGTGGAGGATGGCAAGCGCTGCCACTGCCCTGCACAGGCAAGGACTTTGCATATGGCTGTGCCATGCTGCCACAGCAGACTTTAGAGAACAGTCAGGCATTGCAAACACCTGCTGAGCAGTCCTCCCTCCTCCTGCAACCTGCTTGGCACTGGCGTTTCTTCCCCGTGCCAGTCTGAGCTACTGAAGCCAGACCCTGGGTTTCACTAACCACCACCCTGCTATCTAAAGGGACTGGTCTCAGAAAGAAAGGCTCTTCTTAGACTGGGAAAAATACTCATTCCTACACTTCCTGCTAGAAGACCCTTTGGTTAACAGATATTCTCCAGAACAAATGTTTAAGTGAAGTGGTAGTGTCTTCTGAGACTCCTTCAAATGTGTACGAGCAAATGAGGTGGGGCTGTCGGTTTAAAGAAAGACCTTATAAAAGGAAAGTCTCTCCAAAAAGACAGTATGTTTCTGTCTCATTCTTAAGCAGAACGGGACAAAAAAACCCACCCAAGTCAGGAGGAGCAAAGCTCGACGTCCATGGCTCAGCAGAACTGAACAGCAGTGCCAGCTGGCCTAAGACACACAACAGGAGAAGTCCTTAGCACATTGCAGCGTGAGCATAAGCCCTTGGACAGCGCACACCCAGAGCCAGAGCCTTTACAAAATTGTGCCAACCTAAGGACATATTTAGCTCTTGCACAGGCATGATTTTGAAAGGAAACATTCTGGCACTTCTCTGTTTCCTGTGGTACATCCATTACTTTGAAGGATCTTTTGAAGTTGAACTCAAAAATGACTACATTCCTGGTAGAATAATCAGACAACTCCAGAGCCCTCCGATGGCTATTAAGTAAGATTATGCCTGAGAAATTACGAGAGTTAATTCCATGGGAACTCCTATAGCTTTAGGTAACTTCTGTATTCAGGTGGCACTAAATACAGSTATCAGGGCTATCACTGAGCCTACTCCACAGACATCCCTGAATGGTACCTTCTGGTTTCCACCGCAGCTGTGTTTCGAACAGATGTGCTATCCCTCTGGATGTTTTTTTGCTAATTGAGTGAAATTATCATATGCGGAAGGATAGAAAGAGCAGGGCTTTGCAGCAACAAGCGAAAACAAAATGTGAGGGAAGGAGCCCAACAATTTTAAGACTATATATATTCTTATTTATTCCTAGATTAAATGCTGTGCCCCAGAGGGACACAAAGTAGGAGAGCTAAAATGGGAGCCAGAATTGGTAAGAATACTGGTAAAATTCTAGCATCCTTTTACCATCACAAGGCAGGATATGACCTTACATTAAAAAGTCTCTCATACTCAGGTTCTTCACTGAAAACATACTGGCACTACCCCTAAGCCTTTTCAGACTTCTCCTGCTGTTTATAATGAATACTTATTCCACACTATATTAACCTACATTTCCTCCAGCAGCTTGCTAAATTATACATTAACTTAGCAGTTTTAAATTTCTCAAGCACCAGTCACTTTCTAGGAGCCACCTTCAGTTATTTGCTCTGTAACAAACCATCGCGTAAGAATTTACAAAGGTTTATTTAACTGCAATGACTGTTTCAGAAAGTGATAAATTGGATGAGTTTTTTTTTTTTTTTTATACCTTGTAGACAAGTTCAGCTTCTTCTGGTTTGTATGAGTCTTTTGCTAATTGGCTAATATTATCAACTGAGCATGTCAGACTAAAGTAATACACATCCTGGAAAAAAGTATCCATACTGATCAATCTTTATATAGTGAACTTACCTTACATAAGAAACTGCCTGACAATTCTAAGTTGAAAATAAATTCAAAAGATACAACAAAGACTCTCTGAATAAAATTAACTTTGATTCTGATCTCAAGCAATACAGAACATAAATGCACTTAAAAGATATACTGGAGAATTCCAGCTCACGTACTTTTAAAAGCAGCTTGCAGATTTCATATTTTCCTTTTGCTGCTGCTTCATGCAGAGGAGTGAATTTCCAGAGGTCTGCTACGTTGACAGAAGCGCCGTGCCTCACTAACAGCTCAGCCACCTCGTAGTGTCCGTAAGAACAGGCGTTGTGCAGGGGTACTAAGCCACTAATCAGAGAGAATAAATTAACAGCTGTAGAAAATAAAATCCAAAATGCAATCATACAAAGCTCCAAGAGATAAATCACCCATTTCCACTAGACATTATCCATCTCTTTCGGCTTTTCCAATTTTCACGGCTTTATTTCCTTGCTATCGACGTATCTACGAAATGAACACCATTTCCCTCCTTCAGTTCCCATCCAGAAGGCCACTAAATGCTGCACAGGCACCAAATCTTACTGCTGCTACAAGGCTGACTTTAATGTTGTTAACAACAGCCATAAAGTGCAAGAGTTACTGATGTTCTGACTTCGGATATTTGACTGTAAACTTTGAAAATTTACAATGGGTCTGAAGTGTGGTTGTCAGTAAGCACTGCACACCCGGTATCATGGGAAGATGCACAAACATTTTTGTTGGCGAGAGCCTGGAATTTCAGAATCAGAAATGCTTTCCAGTGCTCTACCCTGCAGCAATATATCGGAGTGAAAGATCAAACACAATCACACTACTCTACACGATCTCTTTGCAAATAATGCAAAAATCTGTAAATGCTTTGTTATCATAATTAACTGAGTAACTAACTAAATTAATAAAAGCTAGCAAAGAGGATTAGAAAAAAGATCAGAGAGAATCCTGGTATTTTACCTCTTGTCATTGAAACTAATTTTAGATCACCTGAAATATCTGAAAGGCTGCTCTTAGGCACAACGAAGTCTTTGCAATGGACAGAATGGGGAAGAAAAGCGGCATGAATTACCGTGCCAGATATGTACTTGATAATGGCTCTGCCAGAAAACTAAACATTACTTAATGGTGCATTAAGTCTCCCTACAGCGAATGTCAGGAACAATACAGAATGCAAGAGAAAAAAATAGGACGGTTACTGAAATCCAAAGCAAAACAAATAGAGCGGGCAGAAATATCACACTAATAGAAAACTATGGAGCGTATCATGGAATGAAAATTTACCCTTTATCTTTGGCGTGCACATCGGCCCCGTGGTGCAACAGATACTCCACCACTGACACGCGGTTATAGCCTGCGGCAAAGTGCAGTGGCGTCGAGTGACGGCCTTCCAAATCTCTACAGTTCACATTCTGAGGGCTGCAAAGTTGCTGGGAAGACAAAAGAAGAAATGAAATCTAGTACAGAACTAAAAAAAATGCCAAACTCCAAAACTGCTCCTTCCCTACACAAAATTTGATCTCTAGGTCAGATTTTATAGTTCTAGTTTTATAGTTCTATTAAAATTACGCACCAATTTTTAGAATTTAGTTTTCAGGATACTTCTTTCCAGACAGGTGAAGTTTAAAAACATAGCTTCTCTAAATTTATGGCTGGGAAATTCTTCTATAACAAACAAGATTTAAATGATGGAAGCAGTATGAAGATGTCTAATATATTTAGAAGGTTGAGCCTCTAAAACATCAAGCACCAGGTTCAAGCCCATTTAAGGCTCTCCGGACAAACCACCATTTACAGTTTAACTGCTGTCTTCAAAAATCTAGAAATACTGAATAGGCAGTGAAGGAGACTGTATAAATTTTCCGAAGCACAAAACTATTGCTGCTTGAATGTTAATGTATACGAGGTTGAGGTTCAAGGTGAGAATTTGTGCAAGATGGTGCATCTGCAAGCTATTTTGCCCACAGATCAAATATGGAAAATAAGATCAATCGTATCTGTGATCCTGGGACTCCATGGCTTGACCTTTCAGCTTCAGAATAAAGATAATCTAAAATGTGAAGCCTGTTACCTGCTGGGCTTTCATTTGCTTGCCTTCTGACAGACCTGAGGACTCTTTCTACTAAATTGTGACTCTCAGGCTCACAGAGTCTTCTTCAAAGAATTATGGCCGGATCTGAAACACTGCATCTGAATCTGTCAAAGACCTGGCTGGGAGAATGAACATCCACCAACTCAGAGGGGCACCTCAGCAGGTCCTCTCAACACACACTTTCTAGACAGAACGAAGACCCTGGCCTTCCCCTTTTCTAACGTTTTTCCAGCCATTGGGTATTACTTCCATGACGCCTGTAGCAGAAATGGTGTTGCACAGCAATACAAAGTGGAAAATGAACACGAGCTGCCCAAACCTACCTTCACAGTTTCCAAGTCTCCAGCTTTGGATGCTTCTAACAACCGGTAATCCACATCAGATGTGCGCACAGGTGTACTTTCTACATAAGGAAGAAAGATGAGTTGTTTTATTTTTCTTTAGGATTATTTAGTTATATTAATTTGTATTCAATATATTTCCAAACTGGGGGGGGGAAGCATTTACAGTAATGCTGCCTGAGTTGTGATGTGCAAGTATCACACTGCCTAAACGGCTGAATAAGGAACCTTACTTTCAATGTAAGCCTGAAAGACTTGGGCTCCTGTGCCAACATCACTCTGCCCAACAGAATATCAGTGCTTTGCTTTTATTCCACATATGGTAAAAAACTGCAAGAAATTTATGTGCTCCTTGGGGCAGATTTAAAGTTTGCTGAAATTCAAAAGCGCCTTCTCACTGATTTCGGCAAACTTTGCACAAGGCCCTGGTGCGTACCCAGAGTTAAACGTGCCGACTTTGCCTGCTGAAATCACAGTCTTAGTGCTCAGCGCTCGTGGTCTGTCCCATACTACAAAGCAGTGACAAGGGGATGGGATTCKCCAGACGGGCTCGGGCCACCAGTTGTTCTGGGCACATTGTGACTGTCCACACTGCCCACCTGCGACACCTTCATGATGCAATAGATGTGCACTGCAGTTGATAGCGTCAGTGACATCTGCCTCTTGTCCCAAGGTAGTTTTTTTTTWAAAATATATATGGCAATTAAAAGGAGACCTTTGGAGAGACGTCTTTGCTATTTTTAAATGACTGTAAAATGACAGGCTTTGGCTCCAAAATTCCTTTTTGTTCCACTTCTTGTTAGAAACAGCTGTATGCAGCGGGAAGAGGAAGAGGTGGCTAGAATGCAGCAGCGGATTAGCTCTYCCTAGAGCTCTTCAGCGCTGCTCAAAAGTGAGCTGAAAAAGTAATCTGACCACTTCACTTTTAATAGAAACTACTTTCCATGGTAGAAGCCACTCCACTGGAGCTCAAGGATTTATGGAATAAAAGCTTGGCAGCATGTAGCCAGATYAGTGCTTGAAATGCCTGCCTAACGCCAAACGAATGGGGCAAGATGAACTTGGGGTCGCAATCCTCTCTAACAACAGAACACTGTAAGAAAGCAAGAGTCTTGTAAGCAGCTAAATTCATTCTAAAAAGGTATGCAACTTCTACATGCATATATGATTCGAGCCATCAAAAATGCTTAAAACAAAAAACTGCTTTAAACGCCCAGAACCGGGACTAAGGGAAACATATGCTTCCCTCCAGGGAGGAAACTGCATAGGAAAAGCTTTATGATAAACAGTCAAGGCTGTTTCGAGAAGGTGCTTCTTACAGACTAACACAGTCTCTAAAAAATCCAGTCAGCTCCTGACTTTGCAGGAGTTGTAACAGGAATGGAAAACAGGTRCAAAGGGACATTTGTTTTCCCAGCTAGCAGTGCTTATAGAGGGACATCAATTTAACCCTTCAGTTTGAGGTAGTATCTCCTATTTGCAGCCCTGTTTTCTCTTCTCAGTCAGGGCCTGGAGCCTTCTGCTACCCGTGGCCTCCACAGCCACTGCAGAAAGAGGAGGAGGAGAGGGAGGAAGAAGGTGAAAGGCAGCTCCTATGAGCTCAACTACCAGAYGCAGAAATGTTCCCAGCTGAAGGAAAGGAGTTAGCGCTGGGTTAAGATTTCAGTTCACTCCATCTTTCCCACATTCTTTGCCTTCCCTTGCTCTCCCCAACAGCACCTTGGTGTCATGATGTTGGGGCAGAAGAGATGAGGCTAAGATCTATACTGCAGCCTGAGCTCTGCTCCTTAGCATTTGTTTCTCTCTTCTCTGGTCTCCTGTCTTCACAAGATAGGCAAGATCCTGACTTCAGGCAGGGCACAGAAGGAAAAATGATAGAAACCCAACGTAATTACCAGAGGAAAGAGAAATTGAATCCCGTTACACTAGAACTTGAGTAACAAAAGGCTGCACCGAGCAACGGAACAAAGCTACTTACGCTTTAAGAGAAGCAAAACAAGCAGCATTTTCTAATAAGCATTGGAAAATAACAAGCTCACGTGATGAGCTTCCTTACATTACATAGCCATACTGTACAGATGTAACCAAAATCACAATATTGGCTTTGAGAAGTCCTATCTACTGGCCCTGATGTCATCAGAAAGCTGCTTTCATGGTTGTCATCTCACAGCTCTGCTATTAAGGGTGAGGGAAAAAAAAAAGCCAGTATTATGTGAAAAATATTACAAGCTACCAACATGAGCATGGCTCAAGATCCAGATAGTTACTATTATACCAAAGTAACTCCAGTGTTAAGAAAGTATTTCTTTAAATCAGTCTTCTGAAAATGAAACAGGCAGTGTTATTTTGTATATAATTTCTGCATTCACTTGATAGCTTTGATATATACAGAAAATAATATAGTGTCAATAATCTACACCACACTCATACACTAAACTTATGCATCTTTTTAGATTTTGGGTCTTTCAGCCTTGACTAGCTTCATGGATGTAAGAGAAAGGCAATTCAATGAAAAACAGTACAGTATGATGTCTGAAATGAGTTTCCATAGAAAGATCAGTGAAAATGAATTTTTTTACTCGAAATACGTTCTTTCAGAACAAATCAAATTCCTATTCCTTTTAGCAGCAGGGGATATGCTTATTTTTTCTTGATTTCTCTCTTAACATTCTTCTCTCTCAATACACACATACACACATGCATACTTTAAAGAGGTAATGCTATCCTCACTACCCAGCTACAGACGTCCCAAGAGAGCATACACTTTAAAAAGATCCTTCCCCGTGGAGTTGTAAAACGCTTCTGCTTTGTCTGCTTTAAGGCAAAGCTATTCAAAACACTGAGGGAAATCAAGTTTCTATCTACCTCTGGCTTCGTCAGGAATCTGGATATCCATCTTCCTTGGACTACATGCAAATCCCACTGTAAGGTAAATTTCTCCATGCTGCTGTTACACTAGCTACTGATGCAATTCCTCTCCCTGCTTGCAAACATTCAACAAATGCATGAATATAAGGATGCAAATGCTCAAGCGCTTGCACGAAAAATAGTGGTGCTCTCTTCCAGAATCTATTCTTCTTTTTTTTTTTTTTTTTAATACAAGATTCAAAATACATTGTTTGCTAAGCCGTATCCACAGAACTTTTATTATAAAATCGCTCTCTGCTGGGCAAGCAAAGCATTTGAAGTGGAAGCTCAAATGGTTTAGTAATTATCAATATTTTCCAGCTTGTGCTCTCAATCTCTGATCAGCACCAATATTTTTTACCAARTATGCTTCCAAGAGCCCTCGCAGTTTAAAAATCATTTAAATGATGTGAGCTTGTTTTTATACCTCATGCAAGCATCTTTATCTCACAGGACTAATAGTTCCCGCTCTGCAAAGCGCCACAAACATTCTGCTTGTGACTTCTGAAATCTGGAGTACCTACAGGGTGGCTGATGAGAGAAAACGGTTCCTTCCATGTTCAACAYTACTCTGGTCTCTCTGCAACCTGTTACAAAAATAAATCCACYTGCTTTCCTTCTATTTCCCTACAGAGCAGCATGCTATACATCCAGAAGATGCTTATTTTCTTCCTGATTTATATAAAAATCACTGAAGTGAGTAATTTTTTTAAAAATAAAAAGCAATGGATAGAACAAAAAGTAGATGTGTGCACAGGGTGGCTGAAGGGAGAGATGAGAAAACCACAGCAAGACTCTCGCGCTGCAAACAAATTAAGATCCACAGCTGTGAAAGGAAGGGAGAAACTAATGTTCAAGTGCCCAGGTCCTTATTTGTACCCACCACTCAGAATCTGCTGCACTGCTTCGTTCCCCATCTGTGCCGCTGTGAAGCCTTGCAAAGAGATGATGGAAGGATCTGAGCCATAATTCAGCAGCAGCCGGCAGGTTTGCAAGTGACCTGCTAAAGCAGCCCTGTGCAATGCTGTTTGACCAAGGGTGTCCAGTGCATTCATCTGGAAAAAAAAAAAAATTATCTCCAATCCCTCTGAGTTCCACTAAGCAAAACCAAATGCCAATATATGCAGACAGTCCAACGTATAGATAATTTAGAGCATGTGTTTTCTGGTCTTTTAAAAAAGCAGGTTATTTGTCTGTGTGGCTAACAACACAAGGTCACCAAAATTGTACTTTAAAACGGTGTTCAATATTTGTACAAATTTGATGAAGATGAACCTTGTGTAAGAAAAGCAAAACTCTCACAGAAGATGAGGGAGAGGTAAATAGTTAACCAAACCATCTAAAGATCTTTCAGCTTTGTGGAAATTACCATCTGTCATYCTCTGAAGAGAAATTACCATTACTCACCAGCAGGAATTAAAGCAAAATGAAGGTGTCAGATGAAGAACTTGATGAAGGAGAAAAAAGAAAAAAAGAAAGAAAGAAAGAAGAAAGACTAGTGGCAAACAGCCCATTTTCCTCCTCCTTTTTTGTACTTTTAAAGGCAGCTAAGTGTAACTGGATATAGTTCTACCTAACTAAAGACTGCATAAACCAGCAAAACAGAGTAAGATCAAAAAAAGGTATTCCTTTGAAGGAGTAACATAGAAACCTATCTGCCTGCAAAGATTTAATAGAAAAACCTAAAAAACTAGAAGCATCTCCATGGTTTCATATCACAGAAAGGAAGGGAATAATAAAGAGCTTTAAAAATAAAAAAGAAAACAGAAAAATAACTTTTCAAGGCGATACAATACAGCTACCAGCTATTCCTGGCAAATTTAAATGCAGATACCTAACAGTTTTTTTATCACTATGAAATAYGAGATTTGCTCTGTACTCTCTAAAAATTATTCAGTCTGTTATCTCGGTCCAAGTCCGTGGATGGTAGGCTGTGAACTGCATGTATGATAGACTCTGCCGCTGCAGAAAAACAATTTCCCACATAAATTGCAGCCTGAAAATCTTACTGCACTTCCACRAAAGCTAATTAAAAAGCATTTTAGTTAAGATGCATATTCTGAAACTAAACGAAGATGAATTATGGGAACAAATAGGCAGAAAATACCTCTTATCAGATAGGGTAGAAAGATACCTGCTTCGCAGCAATATCAAGACACAGGTAAGAAGAAAGAACTGCCACATTAAGCCAAGCAGAGCACAATTAGATATTGTCRGGAATTGTTCTATGTCCCAGAACAGTCCAACGTGCCGGTAGAGCAGGAATTTCTCAGATCACAAACCTCTCCTGCGGATAGATGCACAGGAAAGGCAATTCTGCATCCTTCTACTTGTGCTCATCAGATCATGTCAATCTAATGGGATTTCCCTAAAAGTTTCTCAGTGTTTTAAATAAGGGCTTACTCTTATCGTAAATATTAACTAGAGGCTGGATTTCCCACGTCCACCATTTTATTCGTATGATGATGGTCTGTTTCAGGACACCGGATACCTTTCCCTACCGATAAGGGCACAGAACAGCAGAAGCTTGAGGTTATGCAGGGCTAGCGATGGTAAAGGCAGAATTAAACGATGCTTGAGGATACTGGAGGTAGGTGATTGCACTCCCTTAGCCCAAGAACGAGAATCATAATTAAGGTTTTTCGCATTGCTAAATTCCTACGTTAAACAGAAATCGCTGATGGACAGCAGCAGAGCTGCACCGCCCAACTCAATGCTGACCGGGCACCTGGAAAAAATGTTAATATTCACTTGGAAAGAACACTGGCAAAGTCATCGGATCCACCGTACCACATGCCACACACAGGTCGCCTTCCACCTCCAAGCAATTACCCTTGCCAGCAATCCACTCTCRGGGCAGGAGGATTCCTCCTATTATTTCCTTTTATCCCTTTCCTTTTCCCCATCACAGATGTATGCAGGAGAGAATCAAAATGGTCGTATATCATCAGCCACCGAAGAGATTTTTTCCTCCCTGTAGGGCTGCCTGCTCCGAGCAGCGTACAGAGCTGCAGCAATATTCCCATGTATTGCCAGGCACTTGCGGCAGGCTCAACAGCTAGGTCTTGTTCGGGGAGCTTTTCGGCAAAGCGTCGTGAGCGTATCAGCTTTCTGCCGACGTCAAACGCCGAAAATACCCTCCTACCCCCTTGACACTACAGCAACAGACAATCCAACAGTTTCCCAGCGCCCGCATGATCTCCTAGAAAGGCTTCTCCTAAAAAAAAAAAAAAAAAAAAAAACCAACCCTCAAAGTGACACGTGAAAAGTGCTTTGCCAACAGTCCCACAGGAGCCCTCCTTGCGGCAGAAGTGCCCTAGCTGCTGTCCTGCGGCATTTATTTCTGACGACAACTTACAATCTGTTTTGTGTCTTTGCGCATCACTGATAATAAATGGGAAAGGAGTGAAAGGGGGTCAGTGGCAATTTCAAGCTAAGTCGGAAAAAAAAATGGTCTAGTTTTACACTGAAAGTTCCTAAATATTCCAGTCAGATAATCCACAGCTTCCTCTTTGCATTAAAGCCAAAGATTAACATCACTAAGTCTGGATGTCTAAGTAGTGAAAAAAATTGAATCGTGCAATCGCTAATGAACATGGTTCTTCATAGTGTAAAAACTGATGCATCTCWGAAACTTAATTTTTCAATGCTTATCCTTTCCTGAGAAAAATCATACCTTTATCTGAAAAGTGAGAAGCAAATGTACCGCAACTCTCACCCAAGAGCATCCCAGCCTTTGCTATGGAAGTCTAGATAGATGCTGACTATTTTCAGAGCCATGATCATGACAGGTTGGTGACATRCAACTCCAATGCCCAGAAATAACTGTATTATGCATAAGTCCTGAAAGCTATATCCTTCCAGCACAGCAAAACGAACAGGGACACTATCTGTCAGGCAAACATGACTTTGGAGAGGCACATTTCTTTTCTTGCAGAAGAACAGTTTCTACAGTATCCTAATATAACATAACATAATTAACCGAATAGCATCCACAACGTAATCTTGACCAAGATGCTAATGAACGTTTGCAGCTCTTCCTTTCTGTCATTCCAATTCAGGAAAAACGTTAATCTCCTTCTTCTACACTACTAGAAAGCTGAATGTCTTCCAGAAGATCCTAAATATCCTGTGTATCTGTAAATTCAAACAAGGGGCTAGTTATAAGAGATATCTAACTTTCTAGCAACACAACAAAATGGTAAAAAAAACACTTGCAATTCCCGCAAACTCAACTAGTGGGTTACTAAAAGGACCTTCACTGACCATGGGATGCACATGGCTTGGACGCACCATACTGATGTGCAAGCAATGTGCACCAAAAATGCATTTACAGTGCAAATTAGAAACAGTCCATGTCCCCAGTAAGGTCCAGCAAGACATACCAAAATAGGTGATTTATAAGCTAACTCTTGGCAATACTAATGTTCTTAAAAGTATTCCTGTAAAATAAACCTAGATCAAGCACATGTTATTCAAGCACTTCTTCACTTTTTCTCAGTCTGGCAAATTTCAAACAGCAAGTTCAAATGGAAATAAAATTAAGGAGAACTAAATTCAGTTCCAAGACCAAGCCCCATCTCTCATTCATCGCAAGCATATCTTTACTATTCTTAAACATACATACTTCACAGATATTATCTCACTTGTGTTGTCTGATAAATAGCAACTCCTCACAAAAACAGAATTTTCTCTCCATTGCTAAAACAATCCCAAACGATTTCCAATCCACAGAGCTCAGCGAGTCGCTGTGTACTACAAAACTACAGGCATGGTTTGAGTGCCACTGTGTCACGTCTATTAAAACGGCAAAGGCAATCCCAGTACGCATCAGCCCCAGCATTTCTCGTAGAGACATGGAAGCACAGTGTCATTATATAAGGCAGCAGGGGGAATGCATTCGGTTCTTGCTTCCTGAGCTCCAAGATTCATTCTTGCGCTAGCAAAGAGAAGGAATATGAGGATGATTAGGAAACGGAGAGGTTCCTTACGTGGGAAAACCTAGAGTTTGGGGTGGTTTTTTTTTGGTTTTTTTTTAGCCTATCAAAACAAAGGTTAAGGAGAATCAGTCTGCTGACTATGAATGCATTAGCAAAGGAAATGTCTGTGAAGCATCAAAATGGTAAGGACATATTTAAACTGCAGGAGAGTGTTGGTCCAGGAGTAAATAAATATTTACTGAGAAGCAGCTACTGCAGGGGACTAGATTTACTAGCTTGTGAKATCCTCTCTTGTCACAAATACGACTGGACAGGATCAAAGGGTAAACACATCTGAATACACCTTTTAAAGTAACTGAAATGCCTCTGTAGAGTATGTAAAGCCCTGACAGGGCACAAAAAGAGTAAGTAGGAAGAAGCAGCTCACAGAAACACAGCAAGGGGACAATCAAGAACCCGAACGACACTTCGGGGACTGAAGAGGCAACGTTCCAACAGTGAGAAGCAAAGAAATGGCAATATCAAGGGTGCCGATGAACTAACAGAATACCTACAGTCAAAGCACAAACAAGAGGCCAGATGAATATATACAAACAACACAAACATTTTCATGTGATTAAATATGCCAAGTTAACTAATTAATACTCTAGAGTATATCCCATCTGGGAACTTCAAAGCACTTCCTAAGCCTTAATCATCTACATATCGTGAAAGTCCACAATTGCATTATCTATCATTTTACAGCTAAGGAATTTTGGACACAGATGAGGAAGGACCCAATCCACTGCAGCATGGAAATAAAATCCTTAATTTTAACAATGTGTGGTCTCCTGCCAAGTGCTTAAGTGCTTTGCTGGATCACAAATATGAAAAATATGAAYGGATTTCCCAGAATAACAAAGGAAGCATATATCAGAACAGGAATGAAGAACGAGCTTTAAGTACCATCATGTATCTCTATCTGAGTACTTACAACTGAAAAACTATGGCAAACACCCACTCAGCACGATTCTTTAGATAACTATGGGCTGCTCACTATGGTCACAGAGTCCACAAATGATTCATGGATCACAACTGGAAACCTCTGCTTGAGGAGAAAAAAGAACTAACAGGCTAGTGTCAGAATGCCCTCCTGACACAAAACAACAAAATCCAGCCATTCTAGGAAGGCTGATGTTTTAATCCCACTCCGGTAATACTTGTTTTTCAGTTTGCTCCTAACCCGGTTACATAGAGACAGATTTTCAASGGAGCACTAATTGAGATACCTTACAGTATAGTAGCAGGTTTTCCAGACACACGCAACATACAAAAGCTCCTTATACTTCTCAGCAAATAGCTGTTGGGTTTGAACACATTCAAAACTCCAGCAGGTCCAGTTCAATGCTTACCTGAGAACCATCAATATCCAGTTCATGTGCAATACTGGATCCAGAGATATCTATTTTTAYGGGCAAATGAAATCTTATCTTTTCTAACGCACAGGTAGGGTTGCGATCAGTGGTGCAAAGTCTAGTTGGAGGCCCGTAGCTAGCTGTGCCCCCCCGGGTTCCGTACTGGATCCTGTATTGTTCAACTTACGCATCAGTGACCTGGATGAGGGGACAGAGTGCCTCCTCAGCAAGTCTGATGATGATACAAAACTGGGAGCACTGGCTGATACGCCAGAGGGCTCTACTGCTGTTCAGAGGGACCTCAACAGGCTGGAGAGATGGGCAGGGAGGAACCTCATGAAGACCAACTAAGGTAAGTGCAGGGTCCTGCGCCTAGGGAGGAATAACCCCGTGCACCAGTACAGGCTGGGTGCTGACCTGCTGGAAAGCAGCTCTGCAGAGAAGGACCTGGGGGTTCTGGTGGACAAGCTGACCATGAGGTAGCAATATGACCAAGAAGATCAACGGTATCTTGACTGTATTAGGAAGAACATTGCCAGCAAGTTGATGGAGGTGATCCTCCCCATCTACTCAGCCCTGGTGAAGCCACACTGAGAGTGCTGTGTCCAGTTCTAGGCTCCCCAGTACAAGAGCGACATGATGCTACTGGAGAGAGTCCAGCGAAGAGCTACTAAGATGATGAAGGGACTAGACCATCTCTCCTATGAGGGAAGGCTGTGAGAGCTGGGCCCGTTTAGCCTGGAGAAGAGATGACTGAGGGGGCAGATCTTATCAATGTGTATAAGTATCTGAAGGGAGGATGTAAAGAAGACGGGGCCAGACTCTTTTCAGTGGTGCCCAGAGACAGGACGAGAGGCAACAGGAACAACCTGAAACACAGGAAGTTCCATCTGAACATGAGGAAAWGGTTCTTTACCGCGAGGGTAACAGAGCACTGGAACAGATTACCCAGAGAGGTTGTGGAGTTTCCTTCCTTGGAGACGTTCAAAAGCTGTCTGGACACTATTCTGGGCAATGTGCTCTAGGTGACTCTGCTTGAGCAGGGGGCTTGGACGAGATGATCTCCAAAGGTCCCTTCCAACATTCAAGCCTCAACCACTCTGTGATTCTGTATGTTATTCAGAGTCATTTTGGGAAAATGATAATTAACGATTTGAAGGAATACAAATGGTCTTCTCTACCTCTCTTCTCTCCCTGGGAAAATCTTGGTGAGATACTGCTACATCAGGATTCTCAAATGTGATAAATTCTGTCATAGCTTTGTCATTAGGTTATTTTATGATTCCATTAAATTGCTATGGAAGTGAATCAGGTACTGAGATCTGGAAATTAGCTCTCATACAGGCCTATAAATTACAATTCAGTGTTTCAAAATAAAGACTTGAAATAACCGGATATACGATTACATTGCGCTCTCCTCCTGATACTTCCAGAGTTACTCTCTAGATTGTTATTACAGGTGTATTTCTTCATTTCTAGCTATCGGAATGAAAATGAAGACTCAAACATAGAAAATTAATCTTCCTTAAAAKCAAAAACTAGGAAGTTGTTACATTTTGTAAAGTAGAAAGAAAGCACCTGTTAATAGGAGTTTTTGAGAAAACTAAGTAGCCTAATTTATCATTATCGTGAAGGCCAAGTTTGTTGCTAACAATCCAAAATACTTCTGAAAGATGTTTGGAAGACAACCTAAATAAAGGTTACACTTTTCTTCACTGATAACTTGCCGAACCACCTGTTCATAAGCAAGCTTCACCAAGGCTCAGAAATCACTTAAGTGTGTTTAGGTCAGCATCCATCAATGGCTAAACGGGATGACAAATCAAACTGACCAAGAAAGAAAGAGTTTAAAGAGTCTAACGCTTAAAGTCAGTGTCAGCAAACTCAGAGGCTGGGTATTTCAAGCTCTCAAGAGAAGTCAATAAGAGGCACCAAAACGACCATCTTTATTAAAAATGAGTAGCATAATTCATTAAAAATGAGTAGGCTAGATTCCTAAGCCTGCATTCAGTTACATGGARAGGAGACCTAATTTTTAAATGGGATACCTGAATACCCCATACTGATTTAAGATAAACATACTTTAAGGTTAACACAGGACATGCAAGGCACGCAAAAGAAAAAGCAAGAGCTTTCATGAAAACTAACGTTATATTTAATCAATATAACCCTCCCTCTTGCCTCCTGCCTTACAGAAAATATATTTCRGTATATTTACCTTTGCTCCATGTTTATGCAGCACTTCCATGACATCATTATGAGCTTTTTCAGCGGCAACATGCAAAGGTGTCATGAAGCTAGAGGAAAGATGGAAGATATTAGTTTTGCACTCCTAATATGWCAGCGTCCTTGTAAAAACTGCAAAATTTCAGGAACCTACTCTTTGTTTTTCTCATTAACATTTGCTCCTTTCCTGAGCAATAGTTCTGTAACTTGCTTCCGTTTGGGATGCACAGCAGCCACGGCACAGTGCTGCAAAAAAAGTAAATATAGAATAAATAAATATTGCCACTGTAACTGCACAGATGACAAAGAGCTCTGAAGTCCACAACTTCATCTTTACATATTCTGCTGAACTTCAGTCKACAAAAGTTTCAAACAGAATTGTGCAGAGTTGCATCACATTTCTGCCTGAATACACAACACGCTGAACAAAATATAAGCTAATAACCACTGCTAAATTATTCTGCTCACAAAACCAATTTTCATTTTAAAGCTTCATCACTTATGGAAGAAGTGGGATGTTCCCAGCTGCATTAACAAGATATAGGGATGAAAAAAAGCACGTAAAACACAAAGGACATAAAGGCAAAGGGCGTGAAATAACTTTCTACAGAGTCCCCAAACTTTCCAGTATCAAAACAAGAGCCTTTACAATGAGACAGATCCCAAGATRCTGTGATTCTGTGAAGAAGCATTGGTACACGGCTCTTGCTAAA
The DNA here is from genome assembly GCF_003343005.1 of Rhea americana. Lineage (NCBI taxonomy): Eukaryota > Metazoa > Chordata > Aves > Rheiformes > Rheidae > Rhea > Rhea americana. The sequence goes on from NW_028186453.1 coordinate 474,806, forward strand.
GATGGGAGCTACACTCTACAGTCTTTGTGCATTTGTTAAAAAAAAAAATCAGATGTGAAATTAAATAGGTTTCTTATGAGTTCACATCCCTTTACGCATCATTTGGCAAGCGCAGCCACAGCAGCAGCCTGTACCGTCCTTTGTGGAAAAGACAGATGGGGAACAACACTGTCACTCATTTCATGGCATGCAGCTGGACACAAGACAAATTGACCCCACAGGCTTCCTTTGGGACAGTATATTTAATTTATATTTAATTCTGTTCTTACATTTTCTTTTGTTGGCCAAACCTCAGAGCAACACTGAAACATAAACCGGCTGCTTGCTTTTGCCTATGTGGGTTAAGGCAGCACTGACTCCRCTGCCTCGTGGTAAAAGAGAGCGTGCTAAGGGCAGGGATACTTCAGTTACATCGCACTGACTGCACATCACCTTGTCTGATCCGAGAAGCTAAACCTGTCCTGCCGCTTGGACAGGAGAGACCACTGGGAAATCTCAAGTACGGCAGGCGGAAGCTGAGAAATCACAGCCACACGCTCGTTGAATAGAGGACCAAAGATACCGACCAAGCTAAAAGAACCCCTTTTGCCTCGCCACCTCCGCAGAGCGAGCAGACCGTGAAGAGCAAAGAACAGCACAGGACTAAGAACTCATCGTTACAGAGCTAAAGAGAGGTCGCGTAGGAACAGCCGATACAGTCACGAAGGGAAAAATAACATCATATCAAGTCTACTTGACTCGATTGAATCCTACTGTCTTCATGTCCAGCCTCTAAATATCTCCTCTCCACCTTGCTCCTAAGTTTAGTCTAGGAAGCCAAGTCTGTCAGGGAGAGAACAGATACAGATGCTTTTGGTAGGTAACACTGTTCTGAGCACAGCTGTGGTGTTTTTAACACAAAGTATGCATTTGTGTGCCTGTGGCTGAGACTGATCATTGTGAAGACAATATTTTAKTAAAGTACGAGAACTACAGAGGTTTTAATAATACCATCAGTCCCATTAAATTTCTATGAATTCACTTCACCTGTGATATTGGCTGTGTTTTCTGCCTTCACTGCTTCTTCAAACAATGAAATAGGGGTAGGACAAGTAAGTCACAAGCACCTCTGCCTCCACAGCTGATCAGCAGTATTATTCCAATCCAAGACACTGAAATGCACCTAGCCTCCTCCGTCACCACTGTCTCAGGTACCCTACGAAGGAAATCTGGCATCTGCATTTGCCCACGTAAAATAGTAAGGAAGTACCAGGTCACCTGGATGGAATTTGTCCCCAGCAAATACACAACCACGGACCAACAGAAAAAGAGGCAGAGAAAAGAAGTGAATTATGTACAGGTGAGCAGTGGCCTAAGGATTTCTGAAACTCTCCAGAAAAAAAGAAAGGGGGGGGGCAATAAAATTATATAGTGTTATCTCCATACCGGTGATTTATATTTAAAATATCAAGTGCTTGATGGCAAATTCTCAATCTCAGATGATGAATGCTCTTTCATATTGTAGAAATAAAACCTCTCAACTAGTGCTACCAGCACATYTATCACAGAAGTAATGGATTGACTGTATAATCTCACCAGTGCAGTTTCATGTGACTGTGGCTGCTTAAAATTAATGATCTCCAAAGCGAGCGTCTTTTTCACTTTGGCTAGGTCTGCCTCCCTGGCTGCTTGTAGTAAAGAATGTCCTTTGAATTCATCTGTTGTAGAAAAAGACATAGTTAATATTCAGCAACGTCACATTTATAAATGTTACTTGAGATGGGTAGCCATAATTAACTAAGAGCAAATAAAATTATTTCTGTGTATTGTCAGGTAGTGACTAACCTGGGARGCAGAACACCAAACATGGCTTAGTGAAACCAAAAAGGGTATTTTAGGGGAGAGGGGAAGGAATTCCTTAAGGAAAACTCATAGAGCCTTTCTCCCTCTTATTCTCCTCCCACCTGATACTAAAAACAGCGGTAACCTCTAAATTATCTATTTATTCAAGGGAGCATCCTGCTAGTAAATGCTATGCASAAGAAAACAGCAATGAGGTTGTGCTTTTCAAAACCCTTACTGTATTTGCAACTAGAAATGAAGCAAAGCCTAAAGATATAATTTAAACAGAAAATATTAAACAACGAGCATTTGTTAACAGTCTTAGGAAAATTCAGGTGGTTACGTATTTGAAGCTAGTCTGCTCAAAGAATGCAGGAGCAGGTTTTGACAGTAGTTATTTCTTTGCAGGTGTAGAGAGGTAATTTTCAGCAACTAGCTGAACAATTTTAGCTGAAAATTAGTTTGAACTTGAAAAAGGTAGGGAAGTGTTTCTCTTAAAATCTACAAATGAAAGGCAGGTACACAAGGATAAGGTCTGAACCTGGGAACTAGAAACAAACAGCTTAATCATCTCGGTATAAATATCAAGAATTTTCTTTCATATGCAAGCTTGAAATGCCAAAGTTGTGAAGAAAAGCTCTCCTTCCCACTCTCATTTTACATCTGCTGCATTTGTGGCTTCCTTTTAATCAAAATCACTTCATTTCTAATAAAATTCAAATTTCTTTGTAAACATAACATTACACAAAATACAAGTACAAATAAATCTTGAAATGACAAATAAATATATAATATTATTCCTTATGTAACAAAACAGAAAAACTTAAGAATACACTAAATACATCCTATTTGGGTGTATGTAAATAGAGGATGTCCTTAATTTTCAACAAAATGGTGTCAAATTTGATATAAAGCTAGCATACACAATTTAGTCTTTATCTGTGGACAGGGATTTTGCTCCCCACTCCCACACGCCTAAGGAAAAGGGAYTATACAGAAAACAAAACAGACTTTGAATGGATTTTTCCGCTTACTAATTAGAACCAAGCCTCAATAAACTTGCCTCAACACCACTCCCAGGTTAGCCCAGAATAGAGAGAGCAGGAGAGCAGCTCAAAGATAACAACCCTTTCGTCTTTTCTCCTCGAAGCAAGTTTTACGCTTCACAGAATCTCTGTTCTGTATTACCACCCTCGTGGGTGCAGAGCAGTGACTAGCTGTGATGGGAAGGAGCACAGGATCACCATCTCGGGGCGTTGAGGGGCTTGATTTCGGCAGGACTTAAGTCTTCAAGCATACAAAAACATCCTGCCCCACTGAYTCAACRGTACCGTCTGGCCTTAAACATTTTCAATCTAAGAAAACCAGGCAGTACGATGGCTGGTATATTAGAGGCATCTGTGCAGTTAGACYCGAGCAGCCCAGCTGTATTTAYTCTGCTGCTTYGCATCTACTTGTGCTTGATGAGGAYGCTCACTCGAAAGGAGAGCGCCTTTTCCTATCCACCGACCGTTGTTTCGAGCTGGAAATACTCACAGGTTAGCCTCTCCCGTAGCTCCGGCGTCGGAGCCATATCGACCGCGCTCTTGCCGTGGCAGTTGACCAAGGTGGGATCCGCGCCGTGACTCAGGAGCAGGGAGCAGACCTCGACGCGGTTCTTGGACGCGGCCTCGTGCAAGGGGGTAAACTGCCAGAGGTCCATCGCATTAACGCAGGCTCCGTGCTAGGGCAGCAAAGAAAGAGCTGCATTAGCATGAAAGCATCAGCATCGACAAAAAGCTCGCAAGGTTTTCATTGCCCTAGGAAAGCCAGCTCCGTTTTTTCCTCTATATGTATATAAATGCGCATACACAAGCAAAAATGAATTTTAGAAATACACTTATAYATAAAAGCACCAATGAATCTCAACAAATTCGGAATTTCTGTACGAGTTGTTTTTAATAAGGCAGATTTTTCCAGATCTAATATTCTGGTGAAGAGATTATGTCATAAAAAAATCCCATATATACTGTACCACAGAAAGAGCTAAAGCTCCAAAGCCTCTGAAACTACGTATGGGATGTCTGAAATCTGGTATTAATGAAAAACAGATTCAGCTTTAACCCCAGTGTAAACAGTCCACGTCTAACCTAACACCTTTTAATCAGTAGTAATTACTTTCTATCCTTCCACTTACCTTAAGTAGCAACTCTGTAACTTCATAGTGTCCGTATGAACAGGCGTTGTGGAGAGGCACAAGACCACTGCAAGAGAAGAAAGAAATGACATACGTATTTAAGCATCATTTTTCAAGAAGCAGGAACTATTCTGAGAGATAGAAACAGAAATCAAATTAAATTTTAAAATTCAAATATTTAAAAATTAAGATCCACTGTCTACTGGGAAAATCCAGCCTTTTCAAGCAACGTGTTACTTGAGGGTGGAATTAAAACATCTTTCACCTAACAGGCAAGAGGTGGCTCGATCTACCATTAAGACTGGTATTAAATGCCTTTGATATGACCTTTCTTGGAGCCATGACGGGGAGGGAAAGAGGTCCCATTCCACACTGAACGCTCTGTTTCCACTTAAGTGTGCACTCCTGTTTATTTTAAATGCTGCGGGAAAGGCAAAACTCCTCGGATAACGCTAACCTAACTCCTGGCTCTACTACAAAGAATTACAAATATTCTTAGACAGTGGACTGAAATAGCTGCTCCGGACTGTGGCATGACCTGATTTAACTGCATTTTCGACAGCGCAACCTATTTCACTGTGCAAGAGACCTACAAGACGGTCCCTGTAACTTTTGTACAGCTATATCACTGGAGACTGTTCTTAAAAACAACACTGGTCAATTAAATGACCGGGGTCTAGTCATAAGCACAAGACATTATTACAAAGGAGAAAAAGAGTTTAATTAAGCCAAGCTAGGTACGGTTCAACAACGCAGCATGCGTAGCACACTGAAAACAGGGCTTAAGCTTTCACCCCGGACTTCTGGAGAAAGAGCTGTCACACATGTCTTAGTGTGCTTGAATTGCTTATGACTTGATATGAAATCAGTGTGTGGGGGGTTTTGTTCTTTGATTTTTTTTCCTCTCCACATGTTCAAGCTGAACTCAACCACTTGTCACCTGGAGATCCTTTCCAAGGACACAGCTTCAGTCTCATTAAAACACCAATCTGGGATTCTGCATCAGGTGATCAGATTTCCAAAAAGTGTGAAAAGACGAAAAATCCTTTACCAATGCTGGATCTTCCTGAACAGGCATTATGTACAGCTTCACTCCGTTTCTGTGACCTATATAACGCGTCATCATGCATTTCACAACCTCTGACAATTAAAAAAAAAAAAAGAAAAAAAGTCTCCACCACCACTGTACAGACAAAAGTGCTACAGTTCAGTCTATCTTCAAGAGTTTAAGTAGGTTTGGGACCAGTTTGGAAAAAAACAAAGACCTTCATTTAAAATATTTAACACCAGGCTAGACTCAACAGTATATAAGTAYAGAAAGTGTCTCAAGTTCATATCTCACCTCTGCAGGCTCTAAATGGAAAATGCATGCCTTGAACCAGAAGCCTGATTTCTACGACGCTGGAGCTAAGCTTTCCTACCAAACCGTCGTGAGAATTATCCCCTTAGAAATCAGAAACGTACGGCTGAGAAAATACTTATTAATTCCAGATTTCTCACTGCTGTGCCCATTTTGTTGGAACCTCACTCAGCTACCGTGCTTGCTGCAAAAATGGAATATTTTTAGCTTCTGCTACATCTTGATTTTTGCTGGCAACATCAGTCGAGATAGGTCTCTGAGGATCACACTAGTTGTGAGCACACAAATATTACTGATGTTATTTGGAGCTCCATGCATATAGCCAACAAGAGAATGAGATCACAGACAAATTTTTAAAGGCACATTTTATCTTTACCCCAATATCACTTATTGCCCCACTTTCTGTGAAATAATGGCTGAAGTCTATGATATTATAGGGTCATCTGTGCACAGAAGCCAAGAATAAGACTGGAAAAAAATATTTAAGGTGTAATAAGGGACTGAAAGGGAATATAATCACTGCTAACCTGTTGTCAGGGCTCTAACAAAAGTTTATTTATGATGGAGCACGCTCAGATTTTGGAAGCAAGTGTCTCATTCTGGGCCAGCTTTTTGAGATTATGTTGCAACAGGAAACAGAGAAATGATTCCTCATCCTGCTTTAATATAAAACCACCGCTGCTACCAGACAATAAATCAACCCATCTTACTTACCCCTTGTCCTTTGCGTGAACATCCGCCCCGTGCTGAAGCAGAAGTTGGACTATTCGAACTCTGTTATAACCTGCTGCTAGGTGCAAAGGAGTGGACTGCAAAGAAAAACAAAACCAGATGGAGAGATGAGAATCTCCATTTTTACACCCTACACTTCACTCACTGCCATTTAACTACTCTTTATGTACTCTTACAGGATATCCTCGGGGAAGCTATGCTTCCCTTTTGTTATTAGCTAAGTTTATAAATACACACCATATGCCAAGTTAATGTTCCTTAAGGTGGGGAAAGATCCAGGCACCCCCAAGAGCAATTAGAAACTCATCACACAGGTTTAATTTAAACAATGACTCAATATTTTTCCTTGAAGTTGCATGGGCAAACTTGTGCATAAGCAGTTCAGGCTGCAGGTTACAAAAGTGCTCGGATTTTTACATCTACCTACAAAGAGGTATCGTTTGAGTGGCGTAGCAGGGACGTTTGCCTTCAGCTCTGCACCAAAAAGCAGCAGGAGCTTGTGGGTGTTCAGTACTATGGTGCGGTAAGAGAGACACGAGCAYGTGCACACACAGAGCAAAATGCACTCGGTTTGCACAATTTCCTGCAAAACACATCCCTGCAGCAGCAATGCACCTTGCTGCTTAAACCTCGCACAGTAAATACACCCTTTCTCCTTAGCTAAATAATAAGYATTTTAATTGAAAGCTTTTGAAGCTGACGGCAGTGGCTCCCCTTGAAGTTTAATCATCTCAAAAGCTTTTTACAGTGARGGAAATTGGGGGTGCTGTATTAGTTTTAGTTTGAAGGAATTAATTTCTCACACTAACGTGTGCCATGATTTCTGCCTTCCCAAGGCGGAGGAAKCAGAGGACTTTCAAGGGATTTTTGTTGCCATTTATTCTCCAACACACAATCGAACAAGGAGATTTTATTACAGTAAAACCYCGTGCATAAAACAGCTTGAACACTCAGCAAGACTTGCTTATTCACAGTATCCAGCCAAGCCTAGATATACTGTAGGCATTAAAACATCATTATAGAGTATTTCACGTGAGACATCACGTTCCCTCTGTTATCAAGACAAAAAAGTCGAGACAGAAATAGGCTCATCRCTGCTTCCCCTAAACAGCAGAGGTGTTACAAGTACCTAAATGGTACGCATAGCTGGCTTCTGCATATCAAACGCTAATCAAAGGGTAGATAAAGATGATGCCACCATTGATATTAGCTGAGCACTTCAGCACTGTTTATCCTGATAGTTGCTTCGGTCAGGTTACTAAATCCAGCTTATCTGAGCAGAATTAGTAACTCAGAAAACCTGAAAAGAACCTAAACTGGATTGGTGAAAAGCTACAGCCTACCRAAGGCATAAAACTCTGCAGGAGCCTGGAGCAACGACTGGGTTTGGGAGCGAGACGCAGGATTCTACAACCTCGCTGTGATTAGAGTCTCTGCACCCCGTTCCCAGCTCCGTATTATTTCTAAAACGATGGCAGACTTCCCAGACAAACCTTCGCTCGTCTTCAAGGTTATTATTAGGGATGTTCTCAACAGAGATGTACCCACCCTGGAATCTTGTCCATAGCTTAAAATTAAAAGAAAAATCATTATGCCTCAAGCACATACTGTGCATTTTGTATTTTTGGGGTTATTAGACCTGCTTTTGCCAAAGAATTCCTTAAAAAAAGAACCCCCCCAACCTGGTCTACTGTATCAGAGTCCACAAGTCACTGGTGACAGAGGCTCTTCAAGTTTGCTAAAGGCACTTACAAACRTTTCACTTAGGCACGCTTCAACGAGGACGAAGCAGGAAGGCCCTAGTGCAATGATTTTTTTAAGGACTTCTCTCCCTTTCTCAGGAGAAACACCACTAAATAATAGGACAGATTTAATATTTAACAAATACTGACCTGGCATTACAAGCTTGCATGCTAATCACAGAAACAAAGGACCTCCGAGATAAGCGTCACACTACGCAAACTAGTCATTATATGGGATTACCAATCCCTCTATCTCCCGAAAGAATTAAATGAATGATGGTAGTAAAGAGTGCTGTTTAACACACAGTTTCCATAGCACTCAAAAACTAGTAACCACCTATCATAAAACAGCAGTATTGTATACCGCACTGCACCTGCAATGTGTATCAATCCAACCACTTCRTATTAATAAAAGAGATTAAATTGAGCTATCAATTAACCCCCTTCTCCCTTGTCTTGCAATACCTGGCAAGAGACCTACAGAGAAGAATCCCTAGAGGGCACTTGCCTTCAAAGACTCACAGTCACAATTACCAAGCCAATCATACAAGTCATTCTTACTTGCTAGTGTAATTAAGAGTACAACTCCATTTTTATTAAGTAAAATAGGCCCTCGTGCAAGAAGCTCACGTTATTTTAAAGTCTTAGGGCAGCTGTAATTGAGTCAAAGYAGATACACCACGTTTAAATAAAGATCACTGTATACAAGGTGGCAATCACTGCCAACTCGTATATCTGCAATTCGTACTGGTGCAGATGGTTTTGCTTGTAGCCCTTTTGAAAATGTGTTGCCTGGGAATACGAGAAGGGAATTTTTTATATTAAAAAAAAAGTATATAAAACAGTTYGGTATTATTCTCACTGAGCCTTATTTTCATGCTGCTTTGTTAGCACTTGCAGATTTGATGACCGTCTGCTCAAGGTCATCGGCCTTTAGACTTGCATCAAAACAAAGGTGTGCCAAGAAATCACCCACGCTGCAGGCTGCCGAGCTGCTCCTACTGAAAACAGAAAACTATATATGTGTATGTATATGCATGAACACACATACAGTCAATCTCCCATCCCAACATTTAAAACTTTGCTGGATGAAAGCTCCATGTTGCAAGCAACCAGAGATCATTTGACCACCACCACTGTCTCCTCTGAAGGAACAACTGCAATCACGTCCAGCTGTCTGGASATACTCACTGCTTAAGAAGATCGTGAGTTACTGGATATAAGCATGCCTATACACAATCAGATACTCGCATTTTCTTATCTGTCAAGTAGGATGGAGGAAAGAGGGAAAAAGAGTATTAAGCACATGATTCAAGCAGATTTTTCTTCCTCTCAAACATAAATATTATGTTCACACACCCTTCAAATTGCAGTCAGCAATTGCAAGAATTAATCCAAACAAAAAGGAAGTTCTTACTACACTGTGACAACGTTCAGATTACTGGAAGCATCAGTGCACTARAGAGAGTCTTTTTGTATCTTGTATGCTTTTTCATTTTGCTCTTGCTGGTTAAATACTGGCAAAGAGGGAAAGTGAAGGTTTTTCTGCTTTATGTCATTAAAAACGTAGCATGATATCCTGACTCCAAAATGACTATTCAAATCTGGCACACTAAGGAAAAAAAAAAAAAAAAAAAAACAAAACACTCTTGCAGGCAGGCAAACAACTCCCTCTTCCTTGGGTTACAATTTATGACCGAGCGGTTCTTTGCAATCACAGCCTGCTCGATGCTGTTCTCTTACCGAGTCCTCTAAAACGAACCGCATCAATCACGAGCGTCTACCGGGAACCCATTCCAGGAGCAGGCGGAGCAGCTCCTGCAGCTGCTTGAGGACGCTGATTAATAGCACGAGAAAAAAAGTTGCAGCAGCATTACAGYCAAGGATAGACATTCCCGAGCCTTTGCACCACGGAAATGAGCAGGCTTCTCCTTTGCCTCCTAGCTACCAGCTTGCCCAGGATGTCTTGTGTGCTCATTTTAAGCAGCGTGCCCATYTTGCTCCTTTTGTTTTTATACTTGGTTGCAAACTTTCTCAGAGGAGAGCGGAAGGGAGGGAAACAAAACAAAACAACAAATCATCTCGTTGCTATTTGTTAGGTATCTTACAGAGAAAGAAGGCTCCTAATCTCAGCAAGAGAARGATGCTTCTAACGAACATGCAAAGGGCTGCACTTAGCCAGCACGTGGCTTGCAACCTTCAGCCATCCACGCTGCGCAACTTCCCCCRTCATTTTAGAGCACTGCTATGCTCCTTCATTTCATGGTTGACAGCTACCCTTTAGGGACAAGCTTACAGACGTGGCCCCAGGAAAGCAAGTCAAATCCGACTGCTCACTGTAGACRAGCTAGCTGCAATAAGCTTAAACCCTAGAGACAAATCACAGCGATGATGAAGTTAAACTATTTTTCTTATATAAAAAGAACAAACAAACAAAAAGACCCCAGAAAACCAGTATCAAACAGACAAGGATTAAGAAGCGAGTAAGGAAGACGTTTCTCACTCTACTGCATTTCCAGTAGTAAATTAATTTCATTRCCTCATCCTCTGAACACAACCCACAGTACCCAACTGGACTGTTGCGCAGAACCCAGTTTAGTCAAATCCAGAAAACCATCATGGCACAAATTTCATATGCTGCTTTATAACAGCTAACTAGAGTAAAAATGAAAACCAAACCAAACCAAATGCAATAAAACCCCACCTAAAATATCTGCACTAAAGAGAAATTCTTCCCTGTGCCTGAATACCTTYGGAAACGTATTCAGGTATCGTATCACCAGGGACGTGGCACAAAGCATCAGGAAGGTCAGGAATCATGAAGAGTCTACCTCCTGGAAGCACACGGAAACACCTGCCAACTACTAAGCGTTGCTCCGTAGATCACAGATGGGAGAAACGTTCCTTCTCGTATTCAGCCATGCAGAGACCACAGCTGGAATGTTGTTTTCAAATTGCTGGCCAAGCAGGCTTGGATAAACCGGTGGAAGAGACAAGAACACGTAACAAAGGAGAAAYGGCAACAATTGTTAAAATGGCTGAAGAGTCAAAAAAAAAAAACACATACAGGAAAAAGGGAAGTGTGTGCTTTCACTTTTCTACTCAGGAATGTCTCCAGCTAGCATAAAAATCTTGCCACCGCAGAGAAGGAGGGTAAGCAGAGGCAAGCAAGATAGACCCCAAAGCAGCAGAGGATAAGAGGAAGAGACGGTTCTAACAAGAGGAGAGAAAACACGTGAGCACTGCAGCACCACATGAGAAAAGATCATCTGCTCAGAGGTAGACTTGAGAGGGATGTTTGAGAGAAGACCATGCGAAGCCCTTACTAAATCCCACTATAGAAGCCCAATCTTCCTGCCCAGTGGGTTTCTCYGGACAATGACACCTGATGTTCAAAATTACAGAGATCGCTACCCAGGACACCAGGGAAGGGAAATCCTTACCTTACGTAGATGCCTTCTGGAGCTGTTTTCCTAACTGTGGCAAATCGGAAGAGGAAATAACTCAAGTTTTTCTGATTACTTCACAGATGAGGAAACAAAGTCAAACCTCAATGAGTGTCATTACCTACTAGAAAAACACCAGGGTTTGACTGGAGGCCAAAACAAGATGCACTGGGAGACAAAGGCAGTAATCACRGTCATAATGAACTCTAAAATCAAAATTCAATCTAATATAAGTGAAAAAGTAGATACAGAAAAGGAATAAAAGAGATCTCAACTCTCCAAATGTTAATTAAGTTCCCTAATCTCTCCAGATTAAATTGCTGCCATCACCTTCTGAATGAGTGTTCACAGACCAAACCTAGAAGCGGAGATCAAAGCAGAAACAGTAACTGGGCTGGGAGAAGCATTTAATCTTTGAGCAGGAACCAACATCCTTACCTTTGATCCTGGCATTTTAGAAATAGCAAGGCCCATAAAGAGGGCCCTAGTGATCCCTGACCTCTTCTTAAATAAGAATTTAGAAGGAAAAAACAAAATCCAGTTCCTGAAGCTTTTCTGCATTTGCATGCATACCCACGACCCATTAGGTAGGACAATCCACAGAGGATGTGTCAGAAAAGCAGAGCAATACCTTTCGCATAAGCTTGCAATATTCTCAGAAAATTGTCTCGTAGGAGAATCTCTTTCATTTCTACATGCAAATGAGAGAGGTTGGGCTGGGGATTCCAGATTCAGAAGTGCTGAAGAGTGCTCCAGCAAAGCACAGAGACAGACTTTGAGATGAATTATCAGGGAAGCAGAGGCATGCACRCTGCTTCTTTGGTGATGGATGCTGGCATCAGAGGAAGGAGCAGCTTGCTGAGCTACAGAAGAGTGAAATTATAGTGCAGACCCACTTGCTTCTCCTAAGAGAATGCTGCTAATATCATTTAATACTGAAGAGAGAYGTACGCTCCCTTGGAAGACATGGCAGAACATTACATGGAAACTGCTTGCAAAATGTTGCATTCAGGATGATCGCTTTCCGCAGTTTCTTCTTTCTGTCATCAAAAAATGGACAAGTCTGAGGGGAAACACTGAGGCATGGCTRGCTCTTGGTAAGGCAAAGGCAAGAAAGGGAACAAACTGCCTCCACAGTGTTACGAACTAAAGCCATCAGAGGGTATTCAAGCAGCTAGTACTTCAAGGAGCAGCTGCCAACACCTGCCACGTAGAGAACCAGCTAACATGGGTTGGTGGACCAAACACATAGGCATCAATTCTTTCACGTCAACAGTTGCAGCTTTTATTYGTTTGGAACCTGTGATATAAACTCAGCGTACAGGGAACAAGAGATGCTACTTCTGCCGGCCTGACCTAGCAGGAGATGACAGCCAAGTTCCTGCAGAGTTTTCGCAAGCGTCTTGGCGCCAAGCAGCACGGTCCACAGCCCAAGTCGTCAGCCTGCCAATCTTGCCAAACTGCGAGGCACAAGAGCCTAACGCTCCAGGAGAATAGGACGAGACAACTTTCTTCCCTCTTCCAGCACAAATACCTACATCTTTATCTGTCCTGTCAGCCTGTGTCAGAAACTGTAAAGCTTATTCACTAACTATTTGTTCAGACTGTTTTTAACGAAACATTTTGGTTGTTGCTCTGGCAGCATAAACAAATATTAACAGGAGGCTCCTCTCCAAAAAGCCATGGCAGATGATTGGGAAAGGCCTGCACAGAGTGTTAAAATAATCCAAGAAGGAAGCCTGCCAAAACAGCGGAGAACCAAGACTCTGCCACATTCTTCGCTGTCTTGGTTTCCTTCCTTTCCATTTACCATCAAAAAAAAAATGTTTATTCTGTTTTTTTATATATATATATATATATGTATATCTTGTGATTTTTACTGCCTCTCTCTCTTTCTCTTTATATATTTACCTTGTTCTTCCTCCTTCCCCYTCAGACTGGAAACACCACAGGGTTCAGTTTATAAGATTTTCACTAGTATTGAAATCATTAAGACRGCAGGAAAAATTCCCAGAATATATTCATTTGACTGTTCCTTCTACCAACCTGAGATTCAAGCGAGCACTTCAGTCATTTTATTGAATGCAGGTTCAGAATGAACTTTGCTARGAACGATGCTTGTAAAATGACTGCCTTTCAGCTTCAGCGCTCAGAGGGAAATAAAAAAAATATTTATGCTCAGTATTATGGAATCAGATTAATATAAAAAGATCTAAAATAATTCACAAAATTAGATTTACCAAATGCTCTTTGTGCGTTACAGTGATAACTTGCAAGGTTTTKAATTTAATGCCTTTATAATCCAGGCAAGTAGATTTCCGTGCTCTTGTGCTGAACTAACACAGCCTTGCAAAAGAAGGCAAAAAGACGACCGAAAGTGTGTCTTGTGCTTTGTTTTAGCATGCTTCAAAATTGAAAAGTTACAGTTATTRAATATAAATATTCTAAACAATTTCACCTACCAGAAATAGGTCTATTTTATTAGTAGAAATGTATCACAAATGCTATGCTTAGAAAAGATGAATCAAGTAACCTCAACTTGCTGGTTCACCTAAGACGAGGTGATCAAGGACACAGTCGTTCATCATGAGCTACAACGGCACGTTTTGTCATTCCTCCCCCTTTTATTTTGCATCTTCTGCCTGCTCAGCCAAGCTACACAACGGTGTTGGAAATGATTAGGTAAATAAGTCTGTCCTTACATATAAGTAYGTGCAGTTCTTTTCTTCTAGAATTAAGCTGATCACTCTAAATTCTCCAGATAAGTTATGAAGTCAGTGATGGGGTTATATTAGCAACTGATGGTGCAGAAACAGSGGTTGAGAACAGAATGGCTTTGGGAGATTCCAGTACAGATTGGCTGAATATCACACCAGGATGGAAAGTTTGGATGTGATCAGTGACTGYTTGATGGAGAAGCTGGCTAGGGAGGCCACAAGAACAAACACAGCTACCGAGTTGGTGATAAGTAACAAGATCTAGTTCAAAACTCACCGTGCAAGCGGCTCTGCGACAGTGACTAATGTGCTCGTATTCAGCTTCCCTATAGAAGCAGCAATGGATTAAGTTAAAATAATAATTAAAAAAATCCACCATTGCTAACCTAACCTTCGAAAAGGGAAAAACAAACAAACAAAACAAGAAATCAAAAGCATCATAAGCTCCAGCATATTAAAGGTTAAAAAAAATGCAGACAACAAAATTGTTTGAATGATGATTAGTGAAAGAAATTCAAAGGAGTAATAAATTCTTCTTCCATCCCACCAGGAGCACCAAATCCACCAGTGAGCTTGTGTGAAGAGGCAATGCCAGCTCCAGACCTGTGGAAATGATGCACCTGGAGGGGAAAAAGCATCATGGAGGAGCTAAACAAGTTCTTTGCATGGTTGGAAGAAACAGAGGCAATTCTCACATCAGGACACTAGTGAGTGAGTTTGTGTCTTTGGGAGCACGTGGGGCCTAGACAAAGGATCTGGCTAGAAATGAAGTAAGCATGAAAGAGGTACCAGTCCCCATGATCAGAATGAACACCAACAAATCCCCAGGATGGGATGGCATTGATCCACAAGTACTGAGAGCTCAAGGATGAAAGAGGTGAGTTACTAGTTGTATGTGACCATCACTAAAAACTGTCTCAGTTCCTGAAGGCTGGGAAGTTGTAAATGTAATGTCAGGTATTAGAAGAGGCTTTGGGAAACTACAGGTCTGTAATTTTATGTCTGTACCCAGAAAAATATGACAACAGTTAAAACAAGCAGATAAACACGATCTCCTTGGGAAGGGTCAACGCAAATGCTATTAAGAGAAATTCCACCTTGCACACCTTGTGGAGATCTCTGAAGCAGTCAGCAAGCAAGGATGTGCATAAGGGTAGCTTAGTAGATACGGTCTACTTGGGTATCCAAAAGGTTTTTGACCRACTCCTAGCCAGCACTTTTTAAGGAAGATGACAACACATCCTGACATGGACACGCAGTAGGACGCAAAGACGGGAAACTGAGGGTGCAGCCAAACGCTCAGTCTGACAATAGAGAGAAGCCATGCGACGACTCCTTCCGCTCCTCACCCCGCCATCATTTTTCACTGCAGACAAACCACAAGACTGGAGACTTCTGATCTATCTGCCAACAACACGAACAACGTMTATAAGCAGGAAAGCTAACAAAAGCTTGAGGAAGATAAAATGTTAATTGTGACATAAAATATACATGGCAGACRAATATACACCTGCGTAGAGTACATGCAGAAATTTAGATACACCCTTGGATATGACAAAATACCTTGGGCTAGGTATCTGGTCACAARTCTCTTGCTCAAATAGGCAGCTTCTGACTGTAGAAAAGCATTCTCAAAACATTTAAGCAACACGCTTGTTACTGCATGTGAATTTTTAATTATTTCTTCCAAAAGATGTTCAAAAATTCATTTGAATATAATCTGTACATCATAAATTTACAGTACTAGCAGACATACTGGTTCATGTGGAATTAATTCTGGTTTTTATTACTGAAACAATGGAAAAACGCAGACAAATGCAAAGGTTTATAGTGTCACTAGCATATAATTTGATCACAAATCTTGCAGTACATGTTGTTTGTTTTCAAMTCCTATCTGCTAGAGGCAAGCTGATTACAACAGAACTTCAACCTCTGCTGAAGTTTCTAGGCTTAATAACAGTAGAGGAAAAGCTTATGAAAACATGGATCGATTGCTCCATGCAGGTTCAGAAATTGGAAAGCAAGCCGCTTTTCTTCTGTACTGCCGAATTTTTCAGAGAAATGGCTGAGAACAGTCAAACTTTTGAAGCAGAGGCTGGCAAATCCACTTACCAGCAGCAAATTGAAGCCTCTTCCTGGTAAGAGGAGACATAACTCACTTGATGTTGTTAGAATTCAATTTCTATTTATCAGCCCTCTGCTTACAGGCTGATCAAGCTGGCTGCACATGCCAAAGAAGAAAGAAAGGAGGGAAAAGGAGGAAGCCGCACTCCCACCCAACAGAAAGTTAACCTCCATCAAAGATGTACCMCAGTAGGATCTGAGGAGGCATCATGCTATCTTCACTCCAGCCTCCCACAGACTGTGGCCATGCACGCACAATCTTGTAGATGGGYCACTTCAAGCTGGGGTTGCTGGTACAAAACACCGCGTTGCAGACCGCTTCAGAGTAGAATTTCTTGCATTGTCACCCTGCATCCAGGAACCTGGGCTACGCTGCAGGTAGCAAAATGAACACCTGTACGTCAGGCGGGAATGGGCTACAGGGAAGTGGCCTCAGTCACCTTCAGAAGGCGAGCAGGGTCTTCTCGGCCTCCAAGGTTTAGCGCGAAGGCCTGCCACTGCAATTCTGCGTCTAGGCTTGGAAATTCTACGTCTAGACTGGAAAGAGAGGCACAACAGCATGCACCAAAGAGACTGGTACTGTGTAAACTGTAAGGATTAGAAATTGGGAATGGGCATTAGGAACCAAGAGAGTCTTCCAGTGATGGACAACTGAGCATATTAGCTCCAGCATGATCCGAGCATGTGTAAGGAAATAGAGGTGCAGGATACCATATAAACAGCAGAAATCCAATCTCAAAACAAAAATCCAGCCCCTCATTGCTAATAACTACCAGGTTGGCAGGAGGCAGTTCACTCCAGAGAGCTGTCCAGAAATCATGTGGGAAGCCTGTCTCGTAGAGAGGAGCTTTTTCCTTCTTAGTGCACACATACTTCTGTATTTAAAGAAAACATTCCACAGAACAGCTTTCCAAGGGAAATGACTGAGCTAAGAGATGGTTTTAGCTCAGTTTGCAACCAGGCTACGTTTTTATTTAACAGCCTTTTCTCATGCCACTAACTAGTAGTTTATGGAAGCTGTGATTATTGTAACAAGACAGAAATATAGCTCCCAGGACAAATTAATAAAGCTTTAGCTTCCAGTAACAGGTAGGACACTGTTACTTTAAAATATTCAAAAGCAAGTCTTGGAAAAATTCACCCAAAATTGAATCTTGAAAAAGCTCCATTTTGACAGAGGAAATATTCTGTGAAGCTCTCCAAGGAGAAGCAACGTAGCACGCAAATCTTATGCCACACATAACATCAGACTAACAGTTCTGAGATTTTTCAATGTCATCTTAAAAAAAAAAAAAAAAAAAAAGGCAAAACTAAATGGCAGTAAATGACTAGCATCTTTCAACCCAACCATTTCCTTTTATAAAGCAAACACAACAGGACATAGTCACGGAGGGAGGGGGAAAAAAAACATGGTTCTTCTGGTGAAATCTTACTCTTGCATAACACCTTCACTTACACATACTGCACTGTATAGTCTGCCCTGCATAGCTCAGTATATGTGCATCACTACGTGTACTCACATATATTCTGACATATAAGGCAATATTTGCTCAAAATCACTTTTACCCTACTTTTATACAGCGACTTTTAATAGCTGTTTCTCTGAGATAGCATTGCCAATTTTCCTTGGTCATYGGAACAAAACCCCGTAAAGTTACGCTGATGCTGGTTATTCAGGAATGCTTTAGCAGTAGATGTGTAAGAATTGTTGTTTTCTTCTGCACATGCTCCTCCTGCCTTTCTCACTCCACCAAATAATTGTAAGAGGAGCAACAAAGTGCAAATTCCTTCTCCGGGCGACAGCTGGGAGATGCTCAGGAACGTGAACATCTTAACAGTGCTCACGTAATCTGTCTAAACTTCGACTTGGCAGGGAAGAAGCAAGTTTAGYTTTCATCCCTATTCAATCTTTGACCTCCAGGCTGAATGAACGCATGGAGAGATGGCATCAGCGCCAGCTGTAACYGTTTCAGCAGCACGGACACCTACTAGCTAGGAATCAGACCCTGGGTACCAATATGTTTCAAAGAGGCTGTAAAAAGTACTCAACCTGCAGTAAGTCTCGGTTACTCCCTATCTGAGTATTCCGCACAAGAGATCCCAATAAAAATAAACTGCATAAAGCAATGAAGTGAGCAACACTGGCATTAATAATATTCTGACTATTTGGTCCGCAGTTCTAGCGCAATGGCTGTTAGCTGCCGAATTCCAGGCAACTCCCACTCCCAAGCAYAGAAAATGTCGATGTCTGCTGTTAYATGGGAAAAATAATTACCYGTTCATCACTGGGACCCAATTTCCTCACCTACAAAGCTAAACGGTCGCCTTGGAAGAACGGAGCTGGCCGGACGTCTGAGAAACGGGCAAAGCYGAGGAACGCGCAAACCACGGCAAGGCTCACGAGCTTCTGGCCGAGTCCACGCTGCGGAGGAGGCTGATGCAGAGATCCCAGGCCGCCCTGYGCCTGGGCTTGCCAGGTTGTGCTCCGGCAGCAGCGCGCCCGAGATGCTGAGCTTTGCCTCTCTAACGAGGCTTTCCACGCGCAGGTGAACTGCATCTCRACTTGGTACGGTTCACATCCGACTAGCTCAGACGCTTCTGCGCCCAGGTCACTTGCTGGACTGGGTCTGTTTGCACTTCCTTAAGGATGCACTTCGGTCACCCCATCCCAGGGGAAGTGTGCAGCTTGCAGATCTCAAGGGATCTGCAAAAGGTAACTAAGCACAGCAACCGTATATTTGCTATGGAGGGGTCTGTGCCTCCATTAGAGAGCATCAAGGTATACGAATTTAAAAATATATATGTTTAAAAAGATTGAAATCACTGAGCCAGAGGAATGCAAAATCCAACTTCCAAAATGAACAGAGTTCCAGCTTCCGTAAATCACTGTAGATTAACTGGAAGCAAACACTGCCACACCAGAGACTTTAGTTTAGAAGATGCTGTGCTGTAGGCTGAAAAGTTCACTTAATTTGCAGCACAGCTTAAAAAGATTAAACCCCAAATCATCTTGTAGTAAGGACATGAAAACTGTGCCTTAAAAATAAAATACTTAACAGTTATATAGCACCCTTGTTATGGGGAATTATTTCACCTTAAACATTCTGTACATTTATGTTGAAAGAAATACATCTAGTAGACATCAACATAAAAAATAATTAAAATCAATGGTAAGCCAGTTTAATTCTTAMCATATTTTAATAACCAATGTGTTTACCAACAACCAAACACAAAGCCCAATTATCAGTGCCCACATTGATTAATTTTAAATGCAATATGCTTTCTGGGCTTTGCACATAAATTCTCAAACCAATTCAGAGGCTGCGATAATACATAAATAATCTCCACTAGCTTAATAAGATTTTAAAAATATTTTTTCACTTTGGAGCAATAAATATTCTAGATGGCATCTCCGTAAGGGCTTATTCCTCTCCTTGTTGACAGCAATCACAACTCTGCCTTTGGCCTTAGATCATTAGTGATGGGGACTCAGTTACTCAGAAATGCGCTGCTGTATATCACAGCACTTAATTATAACAACACATAAGAATATCTAACTGCAATCTCCTGTGAACAGTGAAGTCCTTAAAAAARAAAAAGAAAAAAAAGGAAAAAGAAAAGGGAAACCAAGACCTACAGGTGATATGCTTATTTTAAAATACCAGGTACTGGTATTCAAGAGCCATTTAAAAAAAATCTGTTAAAAGACGACTATTTTGACATGGGAAATTTTTCCACATTCTTTTAGTGAACGCGTCTTTGCATGAAAAGGCAACACAAACCGCCGCGGCTCCACGGCTTTCAACGGAGAACTGCAGAACGGGCAGCCGTTTATGCCACGCTTTAACGCACTGCACAGAAATAAAAGAGGGGGGAAAAATTAAGGAAAAACTGCCAGGCTTTTCTTTCTCCAGCTCAAGAGCTGGAGAGGGAGCTGCACCATTGCATGCGAGAGACCTTTTCACCAGGCGCAGACCGAGAACGTTCTGGCAGAAGGTAAATAAATAAATAAATGAACACCGAAAGTTTGTGGCTCCAACAGTCTACACAGACCAGCGTGCGGTTATAATCCAGACCTCTAAAATGTCATAAATCATACGACCCGCTTCTCATGGCATGCATCCCTCCTTCCTCCAGTTTCAGCCTCATTCTTGATTCCCCTCGTTCAAACCTCCCCGACAGAGAGAGTCGAACRCAACAAGAAGGTCAAAGTGAAGAAAATGCGGAAGGTATTAATCATATCAATATACCATCAGCCAAAAGCTGCAGAGCATCAGGAGCTGAAAATAATACTAGCCTCCTTGCCTAGCTAATATTAAACACAGAGAGCAAAAGACCCTTTTCTCCCTCTATTTCTTGCATCTGCAGCAGTGCATTTTGTTTTTCATATCAAAGGTTCTAGGGTTTCGCTTTAGGTGGATGCTGGGGTCTGACATTTAAAAGAAATGACACATTCAAAATCCATGTCTGCTAACAGTTGAGCCTGTCACAGCAGCCAGGATCAAGGAAAATGGCATTTAATATGATCGTGGAGGGGGGGGGGACGACACCGACATTGCTTAGGTTGCACCCATATACCACAGCTTGGTTTATACAGCTATGCTTCCAAATATGGTTAAATTCATCTTTCTGGAAAAACAGAAGAAGAAAACAGGTATTTACTTACTTTACGCCCATCACTTGCATGGCAGTTCACATTTAAAGGAGTCAATAAAGCCATCAGTTTTTCTTCATTACCGCTCCTGTAAATGGAGAGGAGGGGATTAGGAAAAGGGGTGGTGGTGGGGGGGGGAGAAAATAAAAAGACATGGCTCTTTGCAAAAAAATTTACTAAGGAGCTAGATATGAAGCTATCATATACTGATACTTTTAGTCTGCCCAAAAGAATGTCAAATGGCCAAAGGACCTTCCAAATATTTCAAAACCAAAGGTAAATATAAGAAAGAATATTCAATTTGCAGCTATGAATGTTATAATTAAATCACGCAAAAACACCTCTCGGTATCTCTTCTTTTACCTCATCCTCTATTTCATTCCCTTAATTTTACAGATCTGCTGAAAGCCATTTTCTGAATTAAATGCTAGTTAGCAATAAGCCCTCACAGCCTATGGCTCATAAAATTCATAATAACTACATAACAATACCAAGATATTTTTTTAAAAAGGCAAACAGCCTAAGAACAACCATTTTTGAGCTCTCATAGAGAGGGATAAAAGCATCTCTAGCATACAAGATTGAACTTCACATCTTTTGTATAGGCTTCCTTTTGCTCTGTTCCGATAGGAAATATTTTGAAAATAACCTTTAAGGTAGAAAAGTAAAATAAAAAAGAAAAAAAATCCAGTATTCAATTTGCCCCTAAAGAAAAAAAAAAAGCAGTCACAAAACGATAAATGGGATTTAAGCAGCTTAAAGCAAAAACTCAATTATTATTAACCTTATAACCACCACGGTGGGGGGATTTCAATTACATAAACAGACTTTGSCATTTGCACCAGACTGGAAAGTCCGAGCAGATTTACGCTAACGAAGCGGTTCCTTTTTGCACCATTGCGTGGAAAAGGCAACGAGAAAACACTATAGGTTTAAATATCCCTTGTCCTCTTTATTTTATCCCCCACCACCACCCCTGCTCAGATATGCTTTATATTCCAAAGCGGCACTCACCTAGCAGCTTCCAGGAGTTCGTCCTTCTTGTATTCACCTAAATGATTGCAAAATATCATGCTGTTAGCATTTGGCAGAAGACAGATTAAGAAACGCAGGGGGAAGCAAAGACAGA
>NW_028186453.1:497141-559612 GCF_003343005.1 Rhea americana
AAAATAAGAATAATCCCAAATATTCTGTCATCTGCCGCTTTCCGGAGCCTCTAAGAAGATATGCATCTGAAATAAAAAACCCAGGCTAAAGAGCACGAACTCTCCCAAAGAACCCGTTACAAGACGCTGAGATTAGAGAAACCATGCGACATTTGCATTTCAAAGTCCGAGTTTGCATAGAAAACTCGGGTGGGTTGCTGCATTGCAGGGCAGAAAGAAAAAAACACAAGTGGATTTGTTTTAAACGGTGCCCAGAACGAGAYGAGCCACGGAAACGGGCTGGTTTTCCGCGCAGCTGCATCACGAGGGCACGTCATCCCCGTCCAAGCAAATTTCTACCCAGAATYGGCTTTTAAACAGGCGCACAACATCCCAGAGCATGAGGTGTCACATGAAGCAAAAGATGAGATGTTTAAAAAAAAGGACACACGCACTGGATACATGCTGGCCAGTATAGTGCAGCAATACAAGGAAAATGGGAAGATGAGGMCAACTTGCAAGACTGAAAGACCAGGAGGAGAAAAAAACAAAAACCAAAATCCCTCTTTGTGCCGTCCCCTGTATGCACTTGCAATAAGCCTCCAGTGAAACAYCTCATTACGAGYGAGCAGAGGAGTCAGGCCTCGGGAAACGCCGTGCCACGCTCCAGGTAAACCGCAAAGCTCCTCCGGGAGCAAGGGCCTCCCAGGAAGGTCCTCTGCTCGCTTGCTGGAGGAGGACGAGAGCCCTCCCCGGGGCCTCACCTGAGCTCCTGCTGCCTTCACCCACGAGCCCAGGTAAGGATGGGCAGCTCAAAGTTAGGTTCTGGAAGAATTTATACTTGTTTCTCAATGAAAACTCGATTGCCGCGAAACAAGTAAAGTGACACACAGAAGTACGACTGGCTGCGTCTTGSTGCCGCTCTCCAACTTCATCACAGGGGGACCACGCTCACCACGGGTGATTGATTTTTCAAGCTGTGGTGTATGTTCCTCCTTCTTATTATAAGGACGATAAAAAAAGCGGGCACAATCGTGAGCATTTCAGATCAATGGAGAAAGAAGAATACTGGCCAGAATATGAATGGGGGGGGGGGAAACTCAAAAA
Organism: Rhea americana; assembly: GCF_003343005.1. Lineage (NCBI taxonomy): Eukaryota > Metazoa > Chordata > Aves > Rheiformes > Rheidae > Rhea > Rhea americana. The sequence continues at coordinate 498,228 of NW_028186453.1, forward strand.
ACAAAAAAATCCCCTACTTTATTACTATTGCCTCCCTCGCGTAACAGTCTTCAAGAGCTGGATTTGCAGCAGGAGAGTTATTGGCTTATGCGATACCAATACTCCAGGAACTTAATCAGATTAAGAGACTTGCCTGCAGATTCTGGTTTGACAGTGCATCTAGCAGTCCTAACTGGGCTTTTGAATGTCACTTGCTTAGAAGAACATAACGTTTTTCCTACATGTCCAATAGGTCTTTATTTTTAAAAGCCAAGCCCTTTCTTTCCTCAAATACCTCGATTATCAAAAACATTACGGACCAGCAGAAACAGAAGGCTGTGCTTCTCGATTTAAATCCCTAAGTAAATCAATGACTTTTATCAAAAAATGATTCTTAAAAAAAGGTATTTACAGATGCTGTTGAAATTCATACTAGCAATTCTTGAAATTCAGCACAGCTCTCCCACACTGTGATTAGGATAATATTCTCTTGTGCTTGGCTAACTTTATTGCTCTCCAAAAGCGTGTTGCGCTTTCCAAAGCAATGCTTAATTTATACAGGCGCTTGCATCACACCATCAGAGCTAGAGCTGGGCGGCTCTGGAGCATATCAAAGGCCAAYGTTTGGCCACAGCTATGTACTAAAATGTGCATTTGCAAAGCAGCTGAAAATAAACCAGGCGTGCTCGGGGCAGAGGAGGAGTTCGAATTCGGAGCTGAAGCATGAGAATACAGACCGACAACCTCCCCTAACACATCACTGAAAGAGCTCCTTTGGGGAAATTAGGATTTGCAGTTCTGCAAGAGACAGTCTTCAGAACAGAGCATGGGTAACAGCCTGAAAGACGGCTGCGAGCATTAAGAGGGGGAAAAAAAAAAAAAAAGTCCTTCCAAGCACAGAATCAGCACAGAAATTTTTTGGCACTAGTATCTCGAATGTGGCTAAGCTTGTCCACCAGAGGTGTCAACATTTAGGTTGTTAGACCCTGCCACAGGAGACCAAAACTGCAGTTTGCCAGCAGCTGCAAACCCAGCYGGGAATCTCAGGGAAGAGAGGAGACCTTGCCTTGCACTGGGACAACGCGCTGCTGATCAGCAGCCACTCTGAATCCAACGGGAGCAGCCGAAAGCAAGGATGCACCAGTGGAGTGCTGGGCTGGACACACATACAGGCACACAGGGAGATAGGGGGCACACGGGATTTGGGAGGATGAATATCCAGGGGCAACATAAATCAATTTTGTTGTTAAAAAGCTACCAGGAAAAATCAGGAAATTCATTTCTAGTGACTTTAGATTTTAAATTTACTAGACAAGTCTCCAAAGTGTCACGGTCATATATGTACACGTTTGAGACAGAAAAACCCCAGATCCTGGAAACCRCTAACATATTGCATCATTCCTGCAGAGCACTTTGCAGACAAATAGTCCTATTTTCATTCTCTACAAAAGTGGTGAAATTTCACCTAATTGCTGCAAGCTGCAACACACGGGATAAGGCTGCAGTACTTTTTACAATGCACCTACACTAAGGAACGAGGTAAGTCATTCTCCTTCTCTTCCGACRTGTCAGCTAAGATAGGTGCCAATGGATGCTGAAATGTTAATCTGGACAAAGCAATTTTTGCTTTAACATGTTAACCCAAGCCCGTTTTCCAGAGAGAGAACAACTTCTTAAAGATTACTGTGTCAGGCAACGGAGTCGTCGTCGTCCAACATAACAGCAAAAAAAATGATGGGCAAAAGTACTACTGATAAACAGTGAAAATTTTAACACTAGCCAATTTACACAGCTGCAGGCTGTGGAAAGGAGACTCATGAACGTGGTCCCACTGAGCTCCAACTCCTCATTAACCTTCCAGGTGGACATCTCTTCAGGAGCTCCCGCTCCCATCTTGGCAGCTGCAGGCCAGGCACTGCGGGAAGTCAGGGGTGAAATCTTGCTTCATTAGACTGTACGGCAGCTCTTCATGGCTTCAGCCATGTGCAGACCACAGCTGGTTACTGGCTACGTACCTGAAGGCTAATGAAGACGCTGCAGTTTGAACTACCACTGTCGATAACGCGTATCCCAAGCTGAGCTCGACAAGACGTTCGTGAGCAGCAAGCCAGCAGCAGAGCCCCTTCTCAAAGCAGCCTTCACAATTACCGAGCACCATTACACTGTGGATTAATGCATTTAGACCACTTCTAACCTTGCACCCTGTTAGCACTGGAACATGTGTGGCTGCCGGGGGAAAAAAGCATCAGAGCTCTGATGCGGATGGATCCAGCTCCACTYTGTGGCCACCCAAAAGGTCCGTGCGAAGGTGGAAGGGGAAGCAGAGACTCCGTGTCCCAGCTGGCGTGGCTACAAAAGCCAGCCATCTATGGACCACAATCCAAACAGCTTTTAGCAAAGAAATAAACTCCCCAGAAGCGATTTAAAACACACCTTTTGCCTGACTCGCCAGGACTTCACAGGTCTAGGAGCGAGAAGAGGGCACATATCCACATTTGCTATTCTTTTTCATCCACTGCCATCTTTGAAGTAACGCTTCAGTGTTTAAACAAAACACTCAATAAATAATCAGGACCAGMGGCTGTTAGTGCTTGTGATTTGAATCAGATATTTGCAATGGGAACCCCAAAACAGAAAAACAGCTCAGCTAGCGGCAAAGGACTTCCGAGCCTAGGCTTTAAAAGGAGATGGGAATTAGAAAACACTGTTGGGTTACGGTCAAGGCTCTCCCAAGCCACTTGGCCAGCAGCATCCTACTCAAAGTAGTTTTGGGGTTGATGGATAGCCAGCGCTCATCTTTTAGCCTTCTAGAAACATAAAACTGGGTTTCTCCRAAAGCCTGACAGGAGGCAGTGCTTAGGGAAATCTGCACCTCTGGTACTCTCTTAAATGATGGAAGAGGTTTCTCCTGGATTAAGCTGTCAATCCAAGGTACACATATTGCCTAATCATATATAAGACAGAGCAGTTACCAGATGCCATCTTCATACCTAAGTATAAATTGCATGTAAATTATGAGTTTGGGCCACTGAGAAGGCCTAAGTGGWACTTTAAAATGGGTCTTTGGTGCATGTGGAATCATAACAAAGTTTAGTTTATATTTAGCACATTAGGTATTTCTGTTTCTCAGAGGAGCTCTTTTCAGAAGTGCTGTCCTATTCACAAAAAATGCTATTGGATTTCTGTTGCACTACACTGGCAGGAAGAGGAAAAAGTCCTTTTGTTGGAGGGTTTCAATTTTCTTAATTCCTTTAAATCAAAACACAAAGATGAAGCTAAAGGAAGCCAATCAAAGTCTAACAGTGTCATCTTCCTGAATGCTAAAGGGCCATTATGGGCCCTGACATATCCCATTACGAGATCCATAATCAAAAAAAATATATATATCACGTGTTAAGCCATGTAATTGCTTTACTTTCAGCAATGCCACCCTGCCCTACAATRTCATTTCTACTGAAATAAATTGGACAAATCTTCCAAAGCTCATATAAACACCATGCATGCATCCATTTTCTACTCYTAATGTGAAAAACAATACAGCTATGCTATATTCAGCGCTGTGTACTTTTCCTAAAGAAATACCATCACTCCAACCTGTCACATCTTCGGACTGACGCTGGAGGAGGAAAAAAAAGCAGGATCTTGCAAAACTGGGAAGATGATCCAAAGCTGAAGGGATTTCGGGTCATCTTTTCATCAAAGTTCAGGAGCTTCCCGGTCAAACGTGTAGCAAACTTGACTGTTTTTCTCCAGAGCCGGTGAGCACTAAGCCTTTCCTGTCACCCAGTCCTTTGCGCCCAATGCAAAGGAAATATCCCCACGGCTTTTCCCTGAACGTTTCTAGGGTTAATTCCAGCTCTCAGGAACAATAAACMTTTCACTGCAATTTCCTCTGCTCTAGCCACGCTCTATATTAATAAACTGCACTTTTCCATTTTCCCAGCAACTACTTCATTCTGCTTTTTGCAATGTGCATGCATACATAAGTGTATTTTCTCTTCGGGATTTCTAGCAAGCCTTTCYGAAAGGAGAGAAAGGGCTACAAAACTTTCCTCACCGAAGGCCTGAGTACAGAAGAGACAGATGGTTTTRTCTTGATATGAAGAACATCTGAGAACTAAACCTTGAGGAACGCAGCAGAAGCAATGAGCTGCTTTCACATTAGTGCACCCTCTTTAAGAGCCAGTTTGCTCCCTTGTCCTTCCAAGGAACCTACTCAAACAGGAAAATTAACYAATTCCCCCCAAACATGTTCTAAAAAGTAACCACAGAAATGTCTATTTATTACTGACATGGATGCTGGAAGAGAACTAGCAAGAAAAATACATATATAAACCCTCAGGAAAGCTACACCATGYGAAAGCAAGCTCCAAAGATACACTCGATCATCTAATCTTTCTCTGAAAAGATCTTTGAAGTGAATGCATACAGACTAAATTTTACAAGACCTCCAGTTTTCTCACTGTAGATAAAGCACGCTCACCAGCTGAGGATGTAGTGTCTGTTCACAAACCTATAGTTTGAGCCAAAACCACTGAATTTAACTAAAAATCTATGTACTGTTACATACTGCAAAACATGAGGGATTTTAGACTAGCAAGTTATATGGATTTAAAGAGGGTTTTTATGTTTGCTGGGAAACAAATGCAAGAGGAGTTATACACATGTGCCAAAGTACGTTTCTACTGACTTTAAAAGTTTATTACTGAACGGTGCAGTCCTTCCTCTTTACAGCTGGAGCTTCCTTATGTACCTAAACACACAGCGTAAGTTCAGGCTGAGATGCTGCCGTCCCCTGAAAACGCACAYGTGTTGCCATGCTTGCCATGCAGCCTGTGCTCTGGGAGGAAACTTAAATCAGTCTCTACCTCCTAGAGAGAGGAAAAAAAAAAAAAAAATTTTGCTACATCTGCTAGGCTGCAGGGTAGCAAGAATGGAGAAAAGCCAAGTGATAGGAACTACCTCCTCCGCGCTAATGGTAGAGGAACGGCGGGGTACGTCAGCGCCGTACCCACATGGCCATAACCACCGCGATCGCTTGGCCGATGCCTCTCCCCGGTCTCCCACACATCCGGGCAATTGCCATGAAATATTTCTGAAAAGAATTCATTCTGAAAAATTTCAGGAGCATCTCGGTTAAATTCTAGAGACCTTTACTCTTTATAACTGGAGGAAGCCCAAGACTGGTGATAGCTCCCCAAGTCAAAGGAGGGCCGTGTTTTACTTGGCTACATCCTTCCCCTCCCTTGCAGCCTCCATCAGAGTTGATGATACAGGGCATAKATGCTTAAAAGCTACCATTCCCTTTGGGTCGCCTCATGACAAAATGCTCGTTTCAATTAAAAAAAAAATAAATTAAAAAAATAAAAGCAAAATCTCCAGGCCTTAGCCAAACCCATGCTTCCCTAGCAGCGAGCAATGATACTAAGGTGGCTCAAGCTTCGCCCGGGTCAAATGGTGCTGGGGGCTTTGGGTGCTCGCTCCATAAGCCACGTGTGGCTAAGGATGTTTTGCAAGAGGAAGGAAAGAGAAAGTTGGGATTTATGGAAAATAGTTCTAATCTAAACCTGCCAGTTGCCCACCCGCACTGAAAACCATCTATTAAAATACCAGCTGGGGAGAAATCTTTATCTCTTATTTACATCCAGATACTATTTGCTGCTCCTGTTGGATTAGTATATCACAAAGCGGAAAAGTAATAACAACACCTATTGCAAACATGCAGAAGGTCTAGCTGCAAATGACRGTATTATTTACCCAACCGGGAAAGAATAATGAAATACTATGTACAACTCAACTTTCGTAAACGTTTTTAAACCCTTGTACCAATCTCACTGCTTTAATTGTTTTGCTTGTTATATGCATGACAGATAATGAGATTACATGCAAGATGTCTTTAAAAAAAGACTCAATGGCATAAACAAGAATACAATTCGCTATGAAGAGCGGAAACAAAAGAGCACCACGAAAAAAGGCGGCTGGTGGAAGGAAAGAAACACTAATTCATTAATCAAAGGCGAAAGCTTTAGTTTACTAGAGTGCTGTCACTATGTGCTGATTTCAAAAAAAAAAAAAAATTCTTCCATTTTTCATTTATGCAAGCAAAGTTTCATCTAATGCAATATAAGGCTGCTTGTGTCTGAGATACTCTACAGAAAACCAGTCTATGGAAACCCATCACCAATGACATCCAGATTGACATAGTTGACATGTTACATGTACAATATTTATATTGCACTGGAAACCAAAGTACCAGGACTTCACTGTCACAGATCTACATCTGTGCATAAAGCAYCTTCCAAAACCAGATGTTCACTGTGGGTCTCATAGAGAATATATAAGTTGCATGTACCCTCAGCATAAGAGCTCTGCAAGTTTCAGTGCATACCTTCCAGTGCAAGGTAGTTAAATGATGTCTTGCATAAAGTAGGAACAAATACTGTGGTCCCTTCTCAAATACTTCCAGTAATTCCCATTAAAGATTGTGTACCTCAAACAATTCAAAATTTAATTGGCCAAAAAGCATTCCTTATTCATCAGATCCATTAATGATCTTAAAGATCTCCAAGAAAATACACYCAAAGGACCCCCTTAGCAGGATTTAGCAGCCCCTAAACCAGCATATTTTGCCAACAGCTTTATTTTAAAGTTATTCTGCAGAACACTTCRATTTTAGCTTCCCCCAAAAGTATCTTTTGACCAAAAATGAAAGCAACAGCTAACACAGGTTTTCTCTACCATGCCCTAGGTATGCCTAGGTTCAATGTGAGCTAACACAGCGATCCCACTCCTTCCAGACAGTATTAATAAAAAAAAAAACTACTGTATTTTCCTTCCCCTCTCCCTTAGGATGCCTCTATCAGCTTCTGTTAACGTGCAGAAGGAATGGATGAAGTAAACAAGACTGAAAAGCATCAGGCAAGAAAATATTCAATGGTAGGGAGAGCAGGAAACATTTCTGTTTCTTGGTTTTCTGCTCAMCAGTCACATCAAGAATCTCCATCCCGGGCTACGGGCTCTCTTGGAGTCATCAAACAGCGTAAGAGGGCAACTTCCCACTAGTTTTTGTCAAGACAGTTTTTCTACATACCATTTTGTTCCTAACGGGAAGTTAGGCTTAGAGATGCCTTTCTATCTGCTGAGAACTGGACGTGATGCTTGCAGAAGATTCTTTGTTACAATTGCCAGATACTGAATAGAGTTTGCACATCTCATTTCCAATGAAAGGTTATTTTCCCATGTTCTTTCATTGGCATTTCAATAAATGGAGGAAAAGAAACTGTCAGCAAAGTCACACAGTAAATACTGTATCACTGAGGAAATAATGCCTCTTCGCTCATCCAGGACTATTTTGCGCCACGTTATTTTTAGAATATGTAAGTAGAACAAAAAACTAAGCTTGCAAAAAGGACATCCAATTTACTGGATGGTTCAGCTAGCTGGCAGGAGCCTCCCAACACCAGGCAACCCGCTCAATTGCAGCTCAGCATTGCCTGAAACAGCTTTGACTCACCCTACAGTCAAGGGAGTCAAAAATTTTGACTCCTCGTATTCATTTTCGCAATAGTCCAGACACAAAAGGAAGCTCCTCTGGCAGCACACCAAATCAGAGTGACCACACGTCAAAGTGACACYGCTCTTGAACTGATCTGTTCGACAGCAGAAGTCAAACCACGAAGCCAGTATAGCCCCTATGCTGCCTTACTTACATTTGGGACAAAAATACAGTAGATCCTATCAGCATAGGCTCCAGCAAACTCAGCAGAAAGAGTTTAGAGAAGCAGAATGCACATCAATCTCCTTAAGATTTTGGGCTGCAAAAGAGTAATACTTAAGCACAGGAACAACAGTGCTTAATCCTTTGAGCAGAGGCTGTTAAACTACTAATTCTTACTATAAACAAGTAGCAGCAAAGGTAATATGACCATCAAGATATGGCTTTCTTAATGTTAGTACAATTTGGAATGTATTTAAGAAAAGAGAAATAATAGATTCAAATACCATCAGCTCTCAGCTATCTACAGGGAAGGTCTCGGAGCTTTGCCTTCTTTTCCCACTGCTGCTGGTAGGAAGAGCTCCCGAAGCAAAGCACGTCCTGTACAGTGTCCTGTTCTCTTCTCAAATCTATTTAAAAGCTCTTCAGAAATGAAGTACCCCATTTGCCTGGGTTTGGTGTCACCCCAGTTTTGTTCTTGGTTCCTGCAGCCCTCTGCCACATCACTTCACATGTTGGCAAGTGTCATTTATGTCATCTGGTTTGGCTTACGTAAGGCATGCATGTATGGAAAGAGGTAAGGATTTTGTTGAAGACAGTAGTCATATGAAAGTTAGTAGTAATGAGCTGCTACTATAGGGGTAGAGTTTCTTCCCTGCCCAAATTCAAAGAATAAACCAAATCCTGAATCTCTGCCAAAATCCTCTTGGCATGACACAAACTGCAAAAGCATCATATTCTTAAAAGGTAGGCAAAAACAAATTTGCGGAACACAGAAGGAGGTAGATCATGATGCTCAGGGGCCAATAAATGATCAAATAAATTCATGCGCTGTAAATGCTACTGAAACAGCAGRAAATACAAAAAGTCTCATTTTAAAATGCAAAGGGGGATGCCACTCAAAAAGAGTAAAGTGCTCACTTAAGCRACCAAAGGAAAACATAGGATTACATGAAGGAAACATGCCATGCAAAAATTGGTGTCCCTCAGAARAGGCAACTATTTCAAAATACTTTGTGGTGACATTTCAAAATGTATGTTTGAAAATGCTAGAGCTTCGGTCCTCTTATCTCAGTGCAACRCAGTACTGGGTTGTATATGGCTTCTACTCAAATAGATGGCGGGGGAGGAACGACCCAGCCACCATGAATAACAACCTCCCAGAAACATCTTCTGACAACTCCTTTTGGTTTCTAACCGATTTTAAATGATCCTAATGTACRTGAATCTTTTAAATTACCAGTCCTCTTGCCTACACCTCCCCACTCCTCCCCAAAAAACCCTGCAAATCATCACTTGCACTCTCTGCAGAGTAAAACTCCATGTTTGTCTCCTTCCCTGATGTCTGAAAAGTGATGCTGTTTTCTCTGACATACAATATTTTGCTCTTTCTCCAGCAAGGAAGCAGTCAAATCCCAGTCGGGTTTTCAGCTTGCCCAGTCACCCGCTCTAGCTTGATGCCTTGAAGTCTTAATTTCCATCTTGAAAGATCATCTCCAAAACACTGCAGACATTTCATTTCCGTAAGAAAAACCAGCTGCAATTTATGAACAGGAATGACAACTCCCCTGGTGAGGGAATAATATATATATATATATATATATATATATATATATATATATATATATAATTTTTTTTTTTATGCTTTATTCATTCTTGCCTTGAACACTGGCTAGGGCAGAACACCCTTCCTCATTTGGCAGCGCTCATTTTCTTTACCTTTCCAGCAGCCAAAGCAATAGGCTCAAAAGAAAGCAGATTCAAGCCCTAAACTAAGAAAGGGAAAGTATTCTGCCTCACTTTTCAATCAAGACGGCAATAGAGTACTGAAAGACCCAGRAAAGGCAGCAGTGAATATACAGGGATGGATACTCAACACCATCGCAACAGGAAAACAGAGTTAAATATGCTCCTGCTTGTGCTCCCATCCAAGAACATTGAAGGAACCAGCACATTAAGTTTTATTAAATTCCTGGTAAGGAAGTGTCGTAAATTTGCCAAGATGGGTGGCACTGCCAGTTCAGTGCCTCCTTTAAGAAAGGTAAAAGGAAATCAGTGCAAGCCACTGCAAGTCCATGTGTCTGACCTCAACAGCACGTACAGGTCAAAAGCAATTCTGCAGGCAAGACAACAGACAGGAGATGYGGGAAACGTGACACCACCTTTCGAAGGGGAACTTACCCTGCAGTTGAACCTTTGATGCAATTAGTGATGGTTTCCAAAAAAAGGAAAACCCAGGCTATCTTATCCCTGCAAATACATGGGGAATTATCAGYCCAGACGGGGCTACAGCATGGGTATTGCAGGAAGGTTAAACAATGAGAAGACCAAAGCAGCTGAATTACACCCCGAATAACACCCAGGAGGGTAAGACTCTTATTACGAAGCCAACCAAACCCCCTCAAAACTGGGACATGACCTAAGGGAGACAAGTCATCCAGAGCGACCGACACACACGTTGTCTGTGCGTGTGGGAGGATGGGAACCAGGGCCAGACAAGGCCAGGTCTAAAGATYTGCTTCTCGCTTTAAGCATGAAGCTACACACACTCCATAACATGCACAACGGGAGGATTTCGGAGAGAGCTACTGGGCGATTTAAAACAGAAGGTATGAACGAAATCTCTTGGGGCTCCAACTCGCGTAATAATTTCACCCATGACAGAGGTGCAAGAGATGGGAGCATACAAATGAGACCCTTTCAATGTAAAAAAGAATCGAAGGCTACAGGAAGCACTGAATGGCTGTCAGGACTTCAACCATGAGCCAGGGTGAAGTTTAACAGCATTACATTAACARGGTTAATTACAGTTCTTTCCTCCCAAACTGAGTTCATCTATTGGTAATTGCAGAGCAGAATATAGAGGGGAAAGACTGAGATGCTTTAGTCACTCGGATGATAGAGCCTGTAAGAGGAAGAAGCTGTGAAAAAAATAAAAGAGGAGTAATTTTAGGAAGCATTGGCCTACACATTTCCAGGAGAAACAGTAAAGTATAAGGTACTATCCACTGAGCGAATAAAACCTCATCTGGATTACCATGTCCCATTCTGGTTACTTGTGTAAGAAAGGTTAATTCTTACTGGAAAACGTGAAGAAAAGGATCAGAGGAACACAGAATTTAGCATAAGGAGGAAATACACAGTTTTCCAGCTCAGCCTAGCAAAACAAAAAGATGAAAGGGAGTCTGACTGCTCCCTCTAAATAGTAGAAAGGAGATAGGGGGATCAGAAGATCACTGTAAACCAAAGGTTGGTGCTGTCACTTGAATGAATAGGCATAAAATGGCCATGAAAACACTTACACTGGAAACTAGCACAGGAATGGTTTCTGACCTGGGATCCCAGCAACAGTTTTGCCCTCAGTGATCTTAATGCTTCTGATTGTTAATATATAAGAGCTGATATGTCATGGTTGTCCATAACAAAAGTCTTACTTTTGTCTCAGACTTTGCGATGCAGAAGGCTCCACTGGGCTCAACCTCTGCTGCTTCACTTTAAAAACGCTACTCTGTTTCCCTGGCTTTCCTGGGTATGACCCTCAAACATAGAAAGACTCCTTTGCTCTGCTCTGCCAGTGTAAAAAGATCCTGAAGGTCAGACTTGAGGATCGTTCATGCTACCAAAGTAGTAACAAGATGACTTTGAATGAATGAAAATCAATTCACTCTTATCTACTTATTCACATCTTTTATTTTCAGTCTTTCAAGCTTAATTCAGCTCCTCTCCTTTTCATTGGAATTTCTCCAATTTTACCTGCATTTTTCTACTACTGAGAAGCTGGAGATTATAAAATGCCTGTTCCGAGTCCCCAAAATAATATGGCTAGAACACATTAAAGTACGCTTAACTTTAGATGTGCGAGCATCCCCATTAACCTTGATATTCACACGTCTAACGGGTTTTGTCAGATTGGAGCTACAGAAAAGGGCTATCAGATTTCTTCACCGCAAAGCAACGTCCTGCACTCTTCAGCTCAAACCTGCGCGGGAATGAAGTCTGGCCTGCAGCCCTGCACTGCGCTGCCATGCTGCACTGCAAACATAGACCTGTTTCAATCAAAGGTAAGTTGTCACTGCTCTCGGGGAAGAGAGCCCAGTCTGCCTATATTCCCTCCAGGCTTCTTTCAGCGTTACTCTTCTGCTTCTCCCCCCGACTGCAGAAACCAACCCTGCACGCTGCTTCATGAAACAGCAGTTCAGCTGATGCCTCCTTCTTCCTCTTCAGCAAGGCTGACCGCGTGGCACRAGCCATGAGTAAAAGACACCTCTGTCACTGTGAACATCTCTTGGTGCCGTTATCCCAGACAGCTGTCCTTCCTGGAACGGTTCATATGCACGTACATTGCAGGATGGTGAAGCAGCACGGGGATCATAAAGTTACGGGACTCTAAAGCCCTCGGCACTCTACAGCAACAAGGAGTACCTAAGTACTGAAATCATGAAAATCTGGCCTCTACTTGCATTACGTGGGGTGCCAAATTGTTTTCAAGACAAGCASACTGGGACAAGCACTTTTTTAGTCTTCCTCATGATGCCAACTCGCTCCTACCAGGAGGTTTCTCTGATCTTGTCTAACTGCTGCCTTGTTTGCCAAACGGAGGTGTACTTCCACCTTCTGGAGACCACTGGAAAGGGAGGAAAACAGGCATGGAGAAGAAAAGGTCTTGTTTCAGAAATGACTTCTCAAAGTACATGGGTGCCCCGAAATACAGACAGAAGCTGTTCTAGGGAGAACTACCAAAATCCAGATACCCCAGTGCTACTGATGGCCATGGCTAAGTGCATCATTCCAAGCAAAGCTCTCCTATCTACCTTCACCAACAGCATAACTGTGCCTAAAGTAGTCTCTCTCTCACAGGAGCAGTACCTAAGATTAAGAGTCTTGAAGCCTGCTGTCAGAAGCCTCTAGACAAAAATTGCAGTGACATTCCTTGAAATCTTCACCCCCTCTGGGCAACAGCAAAATTCTCGGCGTCTGCATAGGTACCTAGCAAGCACTGGAGGAAGGGCAGTATTGTAATCTGCAGCATTAACCCACGTTTACGCAACATGCGGATGCCAGCAGTTCATCCTGATGCCATTCCTCTAAGCTGTTAAATTGCTTTGACTGCTTTAGGTAATAGAGCGCAGCATTAAAACTGGCGGGATAGGATCAAAAGAATTCGGGACAACAAATCAGATGTTAACAGAATGAAAAGGAGTGCAACTAAAAACAAACAAACAAAAAAGCTAGATGTTCAGGAAGAGAGTACCTTTGGCCACGGACGGAAACACCTCCTCTCTCTGCCAAAGGCAATGCCAATCCAAAAAGCTACTTAAAGTCTTTCAGGTCACTGAGCTAACCCCAGCTTTTTAACAGCGGGCTGTACCAAGAAGGACAGGCGAAGGCGCCTCTGGTAGGTTGGAACAATTCAACTATGGTGCATTTACATAAGTGTTTTAGCTCAGATCCAGACAGCTCTTTCAAAGTAATTCTCATCATTYGGACTTACTGTATGTTTGTTCACGTACTGTAGCGGCCCCGCAGAAAATCCGCAAGAGAACACACTGCAGACCCGCATCCAACGCACTCCAGCTGCTCAGGGTAGTCCGCAGCTCCGCACCAGATCAGAGTTAGCCRGGACTAAAAGATCTCTAAGCAGTATTTAGCGCGGTCGTTATTGGCTGCACATAGGGTAGAAGTCACTCCTCAGCACCAGTTGTTTAATGTTCAAATACATACTGATCAGTTCATACAACTTGCTAAGGCAGACGTAACTTAAGATATCTAGATGTACARAGCAGTAAGGGTGCACTCTCTCAGCAAGGAAGATGCAGGAAGGTCTTCATTACCCTCACTTTTTGGATACTGATATGGTTCAGCTACAGAAGAAGAGAGTCAACAAGTCCCTTCCAACACAGGGAGCAACTTGGCTCTTGATAAGTCTATTTGAGAACAAAACATTCAGTATACTATAATCCTAACTTGGAAAAAAAAATAGTCACAAAAGTGAAGGAGAAAGGGGAAAAAAGATGAAGGGCAAAGGAACATGAACTTGGGCAAAAGTACAGAAAATAGGTATCAGTCATGTTACCAATATGCAAAAAATGACCATCTCTGGAAAAAGAAAGAGCTTTCATTTCAAGTTTTTGGTCAAAGTAGCAGCAAAAGGCAGAAAGAGCTCTTCAGTATTTACTATCTTCTTACTCCATGATGGAAGTGGAAAGCACAGAAATAGTCACTTCATTAGTAGTGGAGGTAGAAATTAAATTTCACCATCTTACAGATCAGTGGGATGTTAGTGTCTGACTTTCGGCCTTCAGATACTCCTACAACTTTCCTTCCTCACCACCCCCAATACATACTTCCCTAAGATATGCAGTTTGGTTTAATTAAAACAAAGCTACAAGCAAACTGACAAACTTTCAATCAGGTACTTTTCCACCAATCAGCATGTAYGTTTTCCAGGCCAGAGGTATAACAAAAATTAGCAGTCTTGGAAAAGCACTACTAAACCCTGTGATTTTTATCAGGCATTTACAACATTAGGCATTTTTCTTGACAGCTGGGGGGGTGGTGGAAATCAAGAAACAGCAAGAATACTGCTGCTTAGTTCTTTCCAAAAGAGAAAAGCTCCCAGMTGATGTCAGGAAAGAAAACACTAAAGCTAATGCAACTGAAACTCTTGCTGAGTCTATGGAGAATGTGAAACAACAACTTCAAGTTACTGCTTCCTTCACTTCAGCCAATATGCCTCGGATAACAGGAATTCTTTAGAAATCATCCTTGTTAACTGTTTTATTGCTCAAAGTGTTTCAGTAAGGACTGCTTAATTTCATACACCCTATTTACATTGAGTGATTGCTTATTTTAAGTTGGTCTTTAACATCTCATAGCTAGGCTGATGTGTTCAACTTACCTGCTTCCAAAAGTATTAGTAAATACTACTTAGACTGAAAGACTATTGGTACATGCTTGCATGGTTTGCTCGGTCTACCACCATTTCCAGGCCCGGTGTGAGTAGTATGCTAAGGAAACATACTGGACAAAAATCCTCCCTACAGCTATGAAGTATCCAGCTTTTCAGCCATAACCTGCTGGTAATTCTTCTGAAGTTTTGCAAACAAAAATTTTCAGAACTTATAATTCAGTCAAAACAAGCCAGCTGTCCCTATGGCAGCCTAAAGGCACACCTCTGAACCCAGCACAAACACCTGCTGAATTTGAAGTGCCTGCTCCAGCTATGAGCATCCTGGAGTAATTCATCAAAAACACTTGGTTTCAGACACTGAGAAAACTATTTGTTCCTCTTACCTTGTTTTCACTGCATCTTTGTTTTGCTGAAACTTAAAGTTAAACAAAATAATAAAAAAAAATCCCCCAGCCTGCAGCAGAACATAATGTGGGAATTTTAGCAGGAGCTAGAGTTAAAACTTGTCAAAGTTGCAAAACAATCAGGAGTTTGGGATTTGTTTCTGTTTCTTCAACAGAAAGCATTAGAYCACCTCAGCTGTCAACCCCATCTTATCCTGACAACCCTATTTCCCAAGCTATGAATGGCTAATTTCTCAAGGACTGCAGGAAACTAGTACTTCTGGATGAGAAACACAAAGGAAAAGAAGATCTTCCCTTTGGAACACTAATGTTTAATGGATCTTTAATTGCTTTACAGAAAGACCTCTTATCTCCAAGTGTGTAAAATAYATCCCAGCAAATCTGTCAGCTATGGGTTCAATCCATCTATTTCATGTTTTTSAGAGTATTCCTTATATTGTCATTAGCAAAAGAAAATTGTACAAGATTTTTTTTTCCTTCTGAGTGCCAATTTTCTCTCCTTGCTCTTTGACAGGGTGCAACATCAAATTKTGTAACTAGACAACCATCAAGAACAGGACAATCCCTTCAGAGCAGAAGTATGCAATTATGCTATCCATCAGCGAGACGCCCTTGGGCAGCATTTTGTTTAGGAAGGCCTCAGTCTCACCCTCCCTTCTGCCTGGCAGGGAACTTAGCACCCCACKGAATGAAGAATCAGCAGCAGTGCTTGGACCCTCCTCAGGGCAAGTTGTTTGCACTTGAAGACCTTGCACTAACCACCTGCAGAACACAACTCTGAATAAACTACCTTGGAAAGGTCACGGCAACCACGGGAGGTTCCCAAGAATTGGAGAAAGTCAATGTCACCTCTGTCTTCAAGAAGTAAMAGGACCCAGTCAGGCTCACCTTGACAATGTAGCAAATAATCCTGGAAATCACTTCCAAACACATTAAGGTCAGAAAGGTGATYGAGAGTAGTCGGTATGGAATTATGCAGGGGAAAATCACACCTGAACAACCTGATGGCCTTCTACAATGAGACAGCTGGCTTGGCGGATGAGGGGAGAGCAGTGGATGCTATTTACCTAGACTTCAGCAAGGCTGTTGACACTGTCTTCTATAACGTCCTCATAGAAAAGCTGATGAAGTACAGGCTAGATAAGTGGACAGTGAAGTGGACTTAAAACTAAATTGCTGGACTTAGGTTGCCATCAGCAGCACCAAATCCAGCTGGAGACCAGTCACTAGTGGTGTACCCTAGGTATCAGTACTGGTGCCAATACTGTTTAATGTCTTCATTAATGACCTGGATGATGGGACGGAGCACACCCTCGGCAAGTTTGCCTACGATACAAAACTGGAAGGAGTGTTTGATGACGCACCAGATGGTTGTACTGCCATTCAGAGGGGCCTCAACTGCCTGCAGAAGCGGTCAGAAATGAACCTCATGAAATTCAATAAAGGCAAATGTAGCATCCTAAACCTGGGGAGGAATAACCTCGGCACCAGTATGGGCTGGGGGGCTGACCTGCTAAAAAGCAGCTTTGCTGAGAAGGATGACCTGGGGATCCTGGTGGACAGTAAGTYGAACATAAGCCAGACATGTGTCCTTGTGGACATGGATCCAGGCAACCTACTGTAGCTGACCCTGTTCAAGCACAGGTGTTGGACTAGAAAATCTCCACAGGACTCCCTTCCAATTTCAGTGTTTCTGTGAATCTGTGAATCCAAACCTATTTTCACATCAGGTCTCCAAACTGTGAAGTATGAAAAAAAAAAAAAAAAAAAGAAGAAGAAGAAGAAGAAAGAAAGAAATCATTAATTTTGATTCTAAAGATGTCTAATTCCTTAAAAGCAAACGTTAATAAATGAATCACAGACATTTCTGGATGTCAGCTAGTTTAATTTCTCTGCTAAACCTAGAGGCAAGCAACAACTAGGAAGAAAGAAATGAGGTCAAGCAAGATCGTTGGAATAAATCATTTCAGTGTTTCTATTTAAACAAAATTGTCTTAACAGACCCATTAGTAAATTCTGATTTAAACAGTATAGACTGACGATACTTACTCKTTTTAGCCATGAAGTATGGGAAACTAGGACAAGCATTTATGGGGTCAACAATCAAAACCACAATCAGAACACCACAGCAGTAAGAGASACAAGCTCAAACAGAGAAGACTTTTTCAGGAGCCTTAAAAAAAATGTCTTTGTAGATTAAGCAGCACGCTGACATGAACCTCAGCCTACCCGATATAGCAGTCCCATGCCAAATATCATCTTTTATACGCCCATGATGCTTTCAGAAGGGCCACCTTGGGCAAGAGTCAGTTGGCCTAAGCCTGATTAAAAAACAGACTCGAGCTGCCTTGCAGCAAATATACAAATTGACTGGTTTGTGCACCTTGCCTGCAGCAAGGCTAAAATACCTATACCGAGGGGAGACAGAATAAYAACAAAAACACCCTACCCTATACAAATGTTCCTAGATTTATTCAGTCCTCGAATATCTTTGAGGTTAGTTTACCAGATTGAACAGGTGATGGATAAAATACTACTAAGATATACAAAGGGAGGAGGGCCCTCCTGTTAAAGCATACCCACTGCAGAAGGGAGCRCAGGATACCCTGGCAAAAAAAATAAAAATAAAATAAAATAAAAATAAAACAAGCAGCAGCACAGCCCTGAGCCCTGGGAAACAAATCCTCCTTCAGAAGGCAGTAACCTGGGCASTACCTGAACCTCACAAGCCAACTTGCTGCTCAAGTCAGGATGGTTTCTGGACAGCGGTAACTATATAGGAGCTGTTCCCACTTCCACCACACACACACGGGCCTTCTGATCTCCCACGGTGGGGCTCTCTTCTTGCACCAGAAGAAAGCCACAGGAGGTTCTCTGAGCTTTCTGTATCAGGTCATATGCATATTACAGAAGCCCTACAGAAGCATTTCAAGATCCCTCCCCTCCTAATCCTAAAGACCAGGCTGGACATTAAAAAAAAAAAAAAAAGTCACAGCAATAGATAGGTTCCTACGTGCTTCCTACAGATGTCCCATGGTGGATGAGGGAGGAGGAAGAGAACCCATAAACCAAGGATTATACTGGCTGTGATGCCAGAAGTTAYTAGTTAAAGCACTAGCTTTGCTCTGAAGCCTCTGGAAAGCATTAGATACTTACTGTGGCAGGAAGAGTGCCAGGAAATAAAAGTCTCACAGCACGACCTTTCCTTGGTCATTAAATGTGATACTTAAAGTCCTCAATTTTATTTATATTTGCTCTCTGGGAAGGAGTAGATGTTTTCCTTAAGGTAGAAAGTGTTTTGCCGATTAGTATAAAAGATTGGTTTTAACACTAAAGATGTTTGCTTCGATAAATATTAACTACCATCACCGCTGCGATGCCAAGTGAAATCTAGGTACATTTTTAAAATGTTTTACCTGACTGTAGCTAGTGCTGTGAAGCAAAATGCAACAGAAATGACTAAATTCAGTGCAGTTCACTATGCTAGAAGTGACAGCTGCTCTTGGGGTGCACACTAAAATTACTATTTTGTTCTGCAAATATGTCATCTTTGAGGAGCCGGAAGATCATGCTATTTATAGCAGTGCAGACTCTGTCCTTAGTTACACCGAAAGGAAAACAGCACAAACTACTCCAGATGTGAAATACTTAAATTTTCTAGAGTAGTGTATGTTGCTTCAAAGGACAAGCATAGTTTGGGACACACACTCACAAGTAATCTTTTTCTGGGCTCAAATCACAAATATTTTGACATTCTTTCACATCAAACTGTCATAAGTTTTGGCAAAAAAATTTCCAGGCAAGAYTGCAATGTAAAACAGAAAATCCAACATCCCTTTTTACAAAACGTTTCCAAAAAATTACATGCAGAGTGTGAAGAGGTTAAACAGTTCTGTGACAGGGGATGTATATGTAATTTTAGACTGCCCCCAATTCTGACAAGATGCAAAGCTTGCCACTAACATTTACAGGCAGAGCACACTCAAACACGTTGCTGCAACTTTAGGCTGTTTTACAGCAAGAATGAGCAGCTGTAACTTTTCTTAAGATTAAAAAGGACGATCTGTCTGGGAGCAAGGTGCATCAAGTGAAAATGAAAAAAGAGGAATATGAAGAAGGAAGGCAAGAAGCAGCCTGGGGGTCCTCCTGCAAAAATGASGACGACACTGCTGAAACCCCAGGGAGGTGCAAGGGGAGAGAACGGGCTTTGCTGCCGGCTTGCCCCGTGCGTGCGAACAACCAAGGGGCCGTCGGTGTCTCCAACATCTAAGCTTGGCGATTAAGATCAAACCGTTGTAAACGTAATTACCGTGGGTGTAACTTTTCAGTAACTATCGACAAGTAGAGCTTYGTAGAAACTTGCTTGAAATAGCTGCATAAATGCTAACTGACCTGARGTTTTAATAAGAGATTTTGTTTTTGACTTGCAGAGGTGAACCATTAAATCCAAGGGTCAACTAAATCCCAACACCGTTTAGTTTCTACTTCTAAAGACTTTCTTCACAGGGCTACTAGAGTCTGGGCAACCTGGAGCACCCCTACCATGCACCCAAGTTGTCTCAGCTCTCTCATGCCATCTTCCAAAAAAATAAGCTTGAGCATRCGTAGACAAAATTCAGGCTGGCTAGTGACTACGGCTGGTAGAGCTCTATGGGATTTCCCAGTGAAGTGCTAAAAGGAGGCAGTTAAAAATTGCCTCCTCATCAAYACATCCTCTTCAACCAGCCACCAACAATACGAATATATCTCTACCTCCAAGGGAGCAAGGAAKAATCAACTCATTCCCCCTTTTTCTCACTCCTCTCCCTGAAAAAAAATAGGGGAAAATATTCGGTGCTCCTTTTACACACTTGATGTATGTAATATTTGTTCTTAAAATAATAATAATAAAAAAATCTTGTTCAGGGAGAGAGCTGCTAATCCAGGCCCCATCTCTGCAACTTGCTTCCTGCAGTCAGTCCTCCAATATCAAACCTTGCTGACCTTATTGCAGAATTTCTGCCGCAGCCAGTCATCTCCCAAGTTGCCTGAAAGGATGAATGTATATAACAGTTGCAAGTGCATGAGTCATGTATGCCCTAATAAGCTCCAAAAATTATGAAGACACTTCTATCCCCCAAAGCAGCAGGATCTGTGGAGTCTGGAACAGAGCAGCAGAGAACTAAGCTTATTATCCACAAAGAGAAAAAGCMTATCTTACAACATTTCAGACTAATAAATTATGAGAAGGCAGCCTGCTTTTGTTATATAAAAAAAAGKAGATGATTGGACTACATCAATGAAAACATCCTCTTTTTTCCAAGTTTGGGGTTTGTAAACAGCTCCAAGGAAAAGTATAATGAAACCCAGCATATGCATACCTGTAACAAGCCCCAACTACAGGGTCTCTAAATTACCGTTGGCAATTACTACCCTACTCCTAAAAAAAAATGTGGCTACCTTTGGGAAACTGGAGTAGAAGGAACATCATGGAAAGCAAAGGTTTTTGCTACTGATTAAGTACATATGAAAGATGATCAATGGTACAGCACACACACACATATAGACACAYATTTTGTAGTCGAAAGTCCGTTTTTAATTCTGGGTCTTTAGGTGCCGCAACATAATTGAGTGCGATTTATTAATAACATTTCCAAAGCATCAAGAGAGATTGGCTTAATATATGTTATAGCTTGCCAGGTGCAAGAAAATTTTACATTAACAATGTGGTAGCAATTCAAAATTTTGTTTCATGGCGCAAGATTGACAATAGATAACTATTATGTTAAAATTAGAAACTGTTCAAAGCCACCAAGGAAAGCGTTTAATCATATAGTCCTTTTAAGCCCGCGAACAATTCCATTGTGCTACAGGGGAAAATCATAAAACATGCCATTAAATCCTACTAGATCAGGGACAAAATCACAAACAAAAGTGTAATTTAAAAACCTTTAAATCACCCTGGAAACAAACAGGCTTGTGAAACACTGAAGTCTGAATCTTTGTTGTCAGAGTTTCTTTTGTATACGAGAGAAGTAATGATGAAGAGAAACTATGGCTGATGTGTTGGCAAAGGCATAGACGGCTTCTTACCTCCCACTGAAATCATGCCTTTAAAGGTCTCCTCCAATACAGTTACAGAAAGGTTTAACATAAGATTCAGCATCAGCTTAATTTATGATATAGCAGAAATGAAGCTTCGAATCTTCGTGACAGTCTGGTAAGAAATGGCAAGAGGAAAAAAAGGTAACAACGTTCATTCACATGAATATCCAGAGTTAGAAACGGATATAGACCTACGTCTCCTTTGCGCGCTAAAGACACCAACATCTAAAGATGTCCAAAACTTGCTGCAGGCCCTTGAATTATCAGAGGTTTCCGCAATGCCCTTGGGAAACGCAGCATTCCCGAAGCGGAAGGCAATGTCCGAGTGATCCCGGTGGGCTGTGGGCGAGGAA
Source organism: Rhea americana (assembly GCF_003343005.1). NCBI lineage: Eukaryota > Metazoa > Chordata > Aves > Rheiformes > Rheidae > Rhea > Rhea americana. The sequence continues at coordinate 519,672 of NW_028186453.1, forward strand.
GAGCAACAGTCTCTTAAATACCCACCAGGGCTGGCTCTCGCAAAGTTACGGAAACTCAGCCATCGCGTTGAAGACGTGCTCCCTGAAGCCGAGAAATTTTAGCTTAACCTTCTAAAGAGAAGAACCCACCTCTGTTCCTCTGTCCACAGAGGCAATAAAAAACAGAAAAAGCAAACTGCAGGTCTGACTGTTTGTTTCTCCGTTGAGAAATACTGCTTTAATCTGTATTACTCCTTTATATCATGTTATCATGCTTCTCCAAAAATAACCGCAGGCAGAGAAAAACGCATTAAACAAACGTCCACTCACTTGTTTTAGTTCACAAAACCTGGAACAAGACTTTGGTTTTCTTCCCCCTACAAGATGCAAAAAAGAGCAGAACGGTACCCAGCAAGCCCTTCGCTGGAAGGGAAGGCCAGAGCGACAGCGAGCACGGCAGCCCCGCTCCAGTAAAACATCTAAGCATTCGAATAAAAGCCCAGCACAAGCCCAGAGCTTTGCTGGCTCRCAACCAGAGTGCTCAGCATCTGCCCGGATTGAGCCCTACGGACGGATGCAAGGAGAAATTAGCAATTTCAATTTAAATGCTAATCCTCATTCTTCCCAGCGAAAATTGAAGTATAACAAGCGATCCCACAGAAATAGCCTGGATTGTTATTTAACAATCACAGCGAATAGTTAGAAAGCATGAAATGAAGCTAATAAGTCTTTCGTTGAGCCTGAAATTTTTGACAAACAAAAGGATTTACCGCTTTCAAAACCTGCCACGACGCGTAGTTGTGCATGTGACCTGCAAGAGGGCTGCAATCCCAGGGCTCCTTCTTGCTATTCCAGAAAGGATGTGCTCGGCATCCCTCCAACTCAAATAGAGTCCTTTAGATGYTCCTTCCTATTTAACCTTCAAACTTTAAATATTCTGTGATTCTTCCTTCTCTTGCCTCAAAAGATACTAAACAGTATCAAAATAATGAAACCTCCGTTCAGTGAAAACCACTAAAAATTTTTCTTCAGACCAACACAGCACATCAATTTGGGAACTTCTTAGTATTTTTAAACCAAGTTTGAGACGATGTTCTGAAAAGTTTTTAAAAAAGAAGAGAAGTCCTTTCTAACTATCATACCTGAACAGAGTTACACCTAATTACAGGGCAAGCTTCAATAAAATATTTTCATAAGGGTTACTGAACATATTCATGTTGTTCTTGGCCAATTTGAGGTGATACAACCAAAAAAAAAAGGAAGAAAAAAAAAATCAAAGCTCTAATGGAAAGGCAGTGGTAAGTCTCTTCATAGTAGAGATCACCTATGTAATTTAGGGTCTTTATTCTAGTTTAATACAGGATTTAAATAAAATAGTTATAATCACTAGAATTAAAGGAAAAAGCACAGCAAGTATCTATATTGCTGAATGGACATACGTTCCAAAAAGCCCCAAAAACCCCAAACCCCATGATTTTCACTAAACAGTATTTAGAAACCCAGTGTAGACAACACCAGACACCTGCAATCATCAGTATCATGAAAAGGTACCTGTATAACATAGGTTATGTTTACTGCATCGCTTACTATTTATAACTCTGTATTATTCATCTTCACTGAATCTGTAGCCTACAAGCACTGCATTACTAATCCAATCAAGATTACCATTCAAAGCAGCAGGCACTTTCACGTGAATTAGGAATTTATGCTTATGACTTAAARATTAATAACACCTCCAAAATGCCTAAGTTTTCCAAACACCATCAGCAAGCAAATTCAAGAAGGAGTATCAAGTTTTGCAAATTAGTTTCGTTAACCATATTTCATAATTAACTACTAAATCTTTTCCAGTATTTTTCAAAGCACTAAGGGAAATTCAGTAGCCCAGAACTACRCTATAGCTCTATGTTATTAGCAGCTTTACAAAGAAGCGCGGCAAGCTTGAGATTAGAGGGAATTGCCTGGTTTGTGGATTTATAATAGAAAGCTACCAGGTATGACTCGAAGTATCGCACGGCAGCGAAGCTGGCCAGAAAACAAGGAGAAATACCTTCCTACATCCCTCTACTAGCTTACCCAGTGTAGGAATGTTCTGTCCGTGCAACCTTATTTTTAAGTATTAATGTATGTAATAGTGTAAGTAGATACCAAGAAAAAAAATTCTAATCTTGGTCCTTTTTATCTTTATTGATCCAGTGCCGAGATGTCTCTGCCTGCAGCTCCTTGACAGATCCTTGATAACTAAACTTCAGGTCTGAAGTCAGCTGCCCAAATTCCCCTCTCCCTCCATTGCTTCTAGGACAGCACAGAATACACAAACATAAGCTGAAATGCTCAGCTATTTGAACAGATCTTTAAAGAATATTTAGTGCTACTTAGTCCAAAATACAGTGTATTTTCTGAAATCCAAGTCCTTGTGTCAACAYTATTCACCATAGGATCTGTTTGCCTTCCCAGGATAAATTAAGAAATAAGACAAACAGCTACATAAATCCTTTTCTTCCTTTCTTATTCCAGCCTCCTGGGAGAATACAAATATAGTCTGACTTGTTTGGCTTTTAGCATAGCTAGGCTATGCTCTGTTTTAACTGAAGATAAGCCAAAGAAGGTCATTTTTATTTTTAATCAAATAGTTCAACTTATATTAAAAACAGACATCAAGACAGATTTTTTTTTTTTTTAATTCCCTTCCCCCTGGAAAAAGGATGGATGAGACAAGGGCAACCTCACAAGAGTCCAAAATATGAGACATCTTAGCAGTCAATACTTAAATGATTTGTGATGGCGTGAATAAATTTGCCTTGACTAATTAGATTTTTTCCTGTAAAAAAGAAAAACACAAAGCATTGGTCATAACTTAAATGTTCCATAAATCCAAAACTCCAGCTATGAGTCATGACAAGAAGCTTCCATTAACTTCTTAAGGTAGCCTTGTGCAATACATTCCYGAACAACGCAAGCACAGTGAGCACAGTATGATTAACGTTGCAAACTTGACTTTTACGATGTGCCTGCTGACGTGCTTTAAAACACACAATTAGTCACTACTGAAATTTCTGCTTGATTATTCAGCAACTTAAAACATTAAAATATCYATTCACTGAGGAGTCAGTTTTGGAAGCCTCTTCTCACATCAGAAGAAAATAGTGCTTTCTACAGGAACTTCAACTCCATAAAAATGATACTGTTGGAATCTAATGTAAATGGCTGTTGTCTCATTTCTGTGCATATAAATATATATACATATACGTAYATGTACATATATAAATAAAAATATATATGAGAATTAAGTCATGCCCCACATCATGCCCTCAGTAGAAGTTAATTGAAACTTTCCCCAGAATTAAGAAGCGTATTTCAGGACAATGTTGCTTCCTTTGCATTTTATTGCAGTGCACTCTTTGAGCAGACACACATGCGGCAAGCCTCCAGACCCAGACTCCAAACACTACTATATGAGCTGGCTGTTACAGACACCTCTTAACTCAAAGCATAGAGGAGACTCCTGGAATATTTCCAGGAAGAAAATTGAGTCTTTTATAGGACCAAATTACTCTTTGCACTCTGTCCAATAAAGAAGAGGTTACAGGTAGTTACTTTCGGTTATCTTCCTCCCCTTCCCTCCTCTCCTTAATTTATCCCTTTAACTCAACAGGACAAACAGGGCTGGATGGACAGCGGGTCAGGGTCGAGGCGTGGAGAATACACTCGCATCAATTACACTGTCGGAGCCGTTCAGACCTACTTTTCTTGGCTTGTCACTACAGGCCGGTGAGTGATAAGTTACCTGATAGTAAGTACAAGCTTCTTGCATCTCATCACTCATCTCYGAAAAAATTTTGCAGCGTTCAACAAAGAACCAACCCATGGCTACATGAGCAGGTTAGGGTCAGAGTAGACTTGAAACGTGCCAGAACACTTGGGTCGTCCAGATTTAGAAGCCTAGTGCAGCCCCTTCTGAAAAATCTGCTCCAATCTGTATAAACTCGAGGTTGCTTGGATTGGACAGGTTAGGAGGAAGAGGGAGAAAACATCTTGGTAAATTAGGGACAGGAATAAAGGACAACACCAGGTAAAGTCTCAGAAAGGTGATCCTATAGGCTGGAGTCTATCTGTATTAAAAGACATTCCCCTCCAACACCTGGAGGACTTCCAGCACACATTAAATGCAGCTTGTATGTATCCGCACTCTGCTTTGATCTTACCACATTTTCCCTCCTGCAGGATTCCGACTCATTCTCTGCAAAGGATGGCCAACATTCGGTGTATGGATCAGGACCACACAGCAAATTAAATCTTACCGAGGGACACCCRTGTTATTTACTGAATAAACTGGAAAGCACATAGGAACTGCTRGAAGCAGCAAGGAGGGCAAAGTCCGGGGCATATCCTTGCTCACTTTTCAATCCAGAGATCCTAGGGATATTAGAGATAAACACATATGCTGTGCTTCAAACCCTGCTAAAGAGAATGGCAGGATCAGCAAAAGGGCAAGGCAAAACTTGGGACACTGAGGTTTCAAACAGCTGCAAATAAACACACAAAACACTACCAGTCACAGCCTTAAGTATATATTGTCTTACCTAAGATAGAATTTTCAAACATATTGGTAAAAATTGATTTCCTACTAGATTAAAGCAATCACAATCATAAATCCTGGGTTAATGAAGCCACAGGGACTTGACAACTAGCAAAACACTTCTTTCAAAGAAATAAAAGTCACACAAGAAGTAGAGGAAGATATTTGTAAATAAATTTGAAAAAAAAAACTTTTAGACATTTATTGCTTTAAAGAAATGGGGGGAGATGCAAAAAAAAAAAAAGAAAACAAAACAAAAAAACCCATAGTTCTCTTTTCTAAAGGCTGCCCTTGAAATATTTGACCTTTTAATTTAATCTGCAGCATTGTGTTAATGTAAGATTTAACATTCAATCACTTAGAAGCCTTTCTAATGATTAATATTTCCCAATCCATTCAAAAACTCCTAAATCCAGTTCTTCAGAACTCATGAACCCAAGATACTTCGATTTTTTTTCAGGGGGTAATAACCATTTCTGAAAGTCTTATCCTTGAATTTGAAATCACAGYTAGCAAGTGTGTAGTAAAATTAAAGGAAAAGAAAAAGGAGCTGACCCAGGCAGGGACCGTATCCCATACTGAGTGCAGAACRGATCTCAGTGTTCAGCACCTTACAGAATAGGAGCATCACAGCTTGCAAGAAAAGGCATGCTATCATCATAACAAGTCTTGTACAACAGCTAAGTAGTACAAGCAGGGATCATAACAGAGCCACAGCGCTCCTTAGCTATGCAACTGAACCAAGGGCTCTTRTGGAGACTCTTTCAGCTTTTACATTTTAAAAGAACTTGAAAAAAACCCTTACAGATTGTCCAGACAGGYTGTGGAGTCTCCTTCTCTAGAGATACTCAAAACCCACCTGGACACGATCCTATGCGATGTGCTCTAGGTGACCCTGCTTGAGCAAAGGGGTCGGACTAGATGRTCTCCAGAGGTCCCTTCCAAACTCCACCATTCTGTGATTCCCTAAGGACACATTTTCCTATCAATCACAACAATCAGTCTGACAAAGCTTCCTGCTAGGAGACTTCAGCTAAGTATTTGTAAAAGATTTGCAAGCACTAGATCAGTAGTGTTTCCTATTGGGATTATCCCCAAAGGACCTTTCAAAACACATCCAGCCAGTTAGGTTAGTTGTTGCTTTAAAAGAAATAAATCCTTTCAAATAATTCCCATGTTTGCATTCTTCTCAAACCCAAAAATAGCTGTTGTGAAAATAAAATACGGACATCTAAAAAGCGAGCGGCATAAAAGACAGAGTCCAGATAACTACAGTTGAGCTATCTGAAATACAACAGTATCTACATAATATTCATTTTTTTTTTGAATTTGGACTCAAATTTGAATTTAGCACTCAAAGGGATTATTTTGCTAGCTCAAGGAAAGGTTCATGTCAGAAACTACCCGGGAATATGCAGACGAGGGAAGGAAGAGGAGAATGGGATGAGGAAGCTAGCTGGACTGAAGAGATCATGGGCTCTGGATGAAGAATTAGCAGACCACCAGGGTTACGAGCCAGCAGGAAGAAACTACAAGCCTGCTAAAAGGCAGAGTAAAGGATGGAAACCTTAGGAGTGCACATGTGTACGTATGTTTGTTGGCAAGAAGTAGGGAACCAGGATGAGAAGCTTCAAAGGACAACCTGCTTCCGGAACTGGGACAAGGAGCTGCAGAAGGTGAGACAGAATGGATAAGACTACTGTGAAAAATGGCTGCATGAACAGAGGTCACCAAGTTTAGAAAGAATGGGCAAAATGGTCTACTTCTCCCACCACCCACTACCTAGTGTGATTGCACCTCCTTGTCTTGGAGGCAGCAAAAGAACATGTAAACAACTTCAAACCTAAAGGCTTTATAGCAAGATGCAATGGATCTGTAATCAATTGAACAGAGACGGACTAAAAGAGCAGAAAAGACACTGCTCTTGAGAAACACTGCTCTTCTGCGTGTTAGAATGAGACCCCAAGCCATGTGGAAATATTGATCAGTGATGCTAGCCCAGCATTACATTTGGAGTCTTACAGAATTGAGAAAAAAATCCAATTTCCTAAAGAAACTTATAGCTGCCTTAACAGTATGCGCAACCTTTATCTTCCCATCTTGCATCATTCGCTCTACTGCTTTCAGCTTCTCCAGCAAACGCAGCAGGAACCATATGGACAACATTTGCCTTCACCATGAAATCTTGCTCCCTCCCCAGAGAATAACCATCCTTCCTGTTGAAGGAGGCAGAGGGAAACAGCAGGCAGTCCTGTAAGCAAAGCCCGGGTCCTAATATGTGCATAAAAACAAAAAGTTAAGATTGCTTGCTTCTCCCATTTCCTAGCCAGAATATTTTCCTTATGCAATACTACCATTCCTTCAGATCCATCTGTCCAGCCTGGAAAAACATGGTCTCAAATATTTTGCCCACATATCCAGAGACTCCACTGATTTCAGAGTTGCGAGTGCTCAGCACTTTCAAAATTTAAAATGTGGCTTCATTTCCCAAAGAAATCTGCCTGTATGAGACTGCTCTTGGGTTTATAGTACAAGAGATGGAGGCACTAGGAATTTTTACTCGTAGGAATAACCCAGCTAGTTTTGGGGGAGTGGGGCTTAACTTCCAGACTTACCTACTGAAACCTAACATACGGAAACTGAATTATAATAGTTAGAACTGCAGCATGACTATCCTGCTTAAGAACCAAACAAATAAGTTACATGATGTAACTTCTTCCAGCCACTTACTTCCTAGCTCTCTACCCTAGCAGACCACTTCATGCAATCAAGTACATAGCATGAGAAGGCCAATTCTAGTGCAACAATCAGGAACAGACAAYGAAGCGATCTAGGATGCATCAAAGTAGTACTTGGTCGCAGGATTATCAGCAGTTGCCATTAAGCAGGAACATGCAACACTGACTACCTAAAACAAAACAGAAAAGGAAAGAAAAAGATCCAACAAAAGCTAAACTAAACAGCGCTCAAGATGTTCCAATCAACRTTAAGAGAAGAAAAAAAGGCAATAGAGGCTGGTGGAAATCAAAAATCAAAATGATCATTGAGGCACTTCAGAAATGGAACACCTTCTTACATTTCTGCAGTTTCCCTAATGCATGAAAAATACTTCTAGGACTCTTATTTACGAGTTTTAGAGATCTTATTCATTATTCTGTCTGTCCAGGTAACAACAATTCTTAAGATGAGAAGCTCTTTCCATGTTTGATATTGTGAAATTTTAGTGTGTATTGTGGACTACAATACGTGTACATCAGATTTCTGAGAGCTCAAGRCATCTGAAACTCTGTACAATAACCTGAAAGACTACAGTTAGGGGGGTCTGTGAAAYCTCTGACAAGTTAAGAGCTGGGTTCCATTCAAAAAGCTCTCACTAAACGTTCCTAAATGGCTATCACGGTAAAAAGAAAATGGAAAACAGAGGAAAAAAACTAGTTTACTACAAAGGAAATGGTATAAACCAATACCATGCTTTTCATAAAAGCACCGGTCCCGAAGTCTAGTGTCCCTCCTTATTTGAGCCACCTATGTCAACAGATACTACAGAATTCCAATTCCTTCCCCAAATAAAGGATGCCAACCAGAGGGAAAAGTCGTCCAATCCTGCCAGACAAGCGATGCTCCAACAAAATAATTTCAAGGAACACAGCTAAGTTCAAATGAGGGTAATGGTGCTTATCTCGAAGCAGGCAGGAAGGAGGAAAGGAGAAGCTGCCATCATTCCCAAACTGAGCTCTCTGAAACACATCATCATCCAGAGCTAAGGTTATACAAGGAAGAAACCCAAACACGTCAAGGCATGGGAATGGAAAACCTAGGCAGCAGAACATGTCTACTGGCTCACATAAATCCCTGCTCACAGCCCTTCAGCAAGAGATTAAAAAGTATGTAGTAGTAGAACAAGCAGCAAAGTACTTTCAAGGATCAGATGCTTCATGGCAGAAGTAACTGATTCCTTCTTRAATAAACACACAGGAACTGGTATTAAATAATCCACCATATAACAGGACCTAAGAGAAAAAGAGAATGGGTTATATGACAGGTAGACCAAAGGAGTACTGTTAAACGAAAATAAATAAACRTTGCATGTATAATATAAATCATTTGGTATTACACCAGAATTTAAGCCACAAGCTTAAGAAAAGAAGCTGGGAATTCCTATAGAGGCTTCAATAAAACACTTAGTCCCTCTGCAATCACAGAGGTAATAAAAACAAACTTAGCTCAAATAAAATCTGGAATGAAAAATGTCATGAAATCTATTAAATCATTGCTGCAGACAAGTCAGCTGGATGTTTATTCTCAGAGCAAAGCATTCAATTCAAACATGCCAGCTTAAAAAAAACCCCACAGTCCTGGAAAGCGAAAGGAGAATAAAGGATACCATCAAGGATGCTGAAGTGATAACTTGATACGTAGAGAGCTGGAGAACAAGGACTGCTCTTGAATTGGGAATGGGACAGAGTGCAAACAAAAAGAGAAACGTTTCTTTTCTTTCAATGCAAAAGCAAGCAAACATGGAGTGAAAACGAACAGCAAGCAGGCCAGAATGCAAAACGAGACCATTTTCTTCCTGACCTCCTAATTAATCTATGGATCTCTGTCCAAGAAAAAAGTGGGGACCTAGATCATATACACTATATCAAACTTTTTTTAAAAAGAGATATTTACAAAAACAAGACAGCCGTAATTATAATGAAACCAGGAAACTACAGATGAGCACTACAGACAAGATGAGCAATGCCCCTACCTCCACGAAGTTTTTAAAAAATAATAATAAATCTCCTTTCTGGTGTTATAAGAACTATAAAAGCATCACCATAGACTCAAAATGTAAAAGCATCACGTGAGGCCTGTGCAGATGCCCTGCTGTCTCCTGGCAGGCCCTGGTAGAAACGAAGAGAGAAGACCCACCTGGATGCTCTATAAATAACAATTACTAGAAGATACATTCAAAGCACAAACAAGGGCTGGAAAAAGGCTTTAAGTCCTCTTGCTTCACCACATATGCCAAGAGCTGACCTAAAGTAAGGTGAGAGTTTCTTGGAAGGTCAGAACATTTCTCTGCAGGATTTCTTTCACTTTTCTCTGAAGCAGCAGGCCTTGGCCACTGTCAGGAAGGACAAGTCATATAAATTGATGGCCTGATCTAGTCTAGCAGCACCTACCTTTATCGTTACAGAAGTTTTTCCTTTTCTATTTCTGAACATGATACTCATTTTTAAAGACAGAAGCTGTGTGTTGGCCAAATGACCAGGGTACACCATATAAAAATTAGACTGATAAAAGAAAGGGGTGAGGAGGTTGGTGGGTGAACACTTTGATGTACCAAAAGCAAGCATTAGTGGCCTATCCAARATGTTTTCAGAATCATAAAAGCACCTAAAAGGAGATACCACAAACCTAAAATAAAGGGTTTGGGGTTTAACACACTCAAACTGTAAAAGGTGACACAGTTTAAGAAAAAGCCTCTCCTTTTCCTGCAGATTTTAAAATGGATGAGTTGCGCACAGCAACCATTTTCCATTCTCTAAAGTTCAGCAAACTTTTCATAGTGAAATATTAGATTTTTAGCTTTCTTCCAGCCAAATTCTGCACAGACAGCAGTTCACTTAAGAGTCTTATGTAGTGTATTTCAATAAAGGGACCGTGCTCCCTGCTTGCTTAAATTAAAAAGTTGACACGACAAAGAGATCCAATCACGAATGCTCATTAACACTTCTGGTAACCCTAGCCYGGATGTACTCATTGAGTTGCACTCCACATCCAAAAAAAAAACCCGGAGAAATAGTGAGAAACAGCACCTAAGCACCCCCCCCCTTTCTTTTYTGTAAAGGACATATTTCCATAGCTGGTAGGAAGATCAGAGTCTTGTTTAACTTTGAAAACTGACTCTATTTAGAAACAAAAAATTATTTCCTATCTGAGAAATCTTTCTTTAATCTGCAGAGGCAGCAGGTGCCACTTTATTTTTTCCCCCCTCCATTTTGACCTGTTTTAAAGTATTAACCTTTGGTTTGCAAACCCAACTCTTGACTGCTCCAAGTCACTGGTTTGCAACGTACCTGCAGCTTCTGCTAATAGCTTCAGAAATACTCAAATACAAAGACCTATCGTTCACAGAGAGCAGTCAATTCCAGACAGCAGACAACACGGGGAGGTGGCAACAAAGCATCACTGCATGAAAATTCAAAATAAACCATTTCCATTAAGCCATTAACAATCCTGTTGGCACTTTATATACTGTATAAGGAAGACAGAAAGGGATATTAATGTTTAAAGAGGCAATAAGCAGGATAACAGAATAATGAAGACTAATATGATTTGCACTGCAACAGCTCCCAAAGGCCATGTTCTGGATGGGAGTCCCACAGCGCTACATATTGCAAAGTATTACCGAGCCCCCATTTCAGAAACCACACAATCTAAAGGCAATTAAACCAAGAAAAGCCGACTGAGCCGACGGTTTGCAACTGCTCTGCTCTTTAGATGCGATAGGGTTTTGAGTCAGCACTGCCACTTGAGCCTAGCGGAAAAGATGGTTACGATCCTTCCACGACGACCGGATTCAGGAGCAGGAAGGGATGCTTAGAAAGGCGGACCAGTAAGTATTCCCCATCTCAGTCATGAAATGTTTGGCTTGTGCAAGAAGGTATGCGGTTATCCTGTGGAAGGGAATAAAAAGATCGTTCTCTTCTGTTTAAGTAGTACAACACGGTTTCCCCACTTTCAGAAGTTGGAACTGGGTGTTAGATTTCCATATAATCCACTTAAATTTACAAAGAAATTTGCAGAGTCCATTTCCATCAAAATATTAGCCTTTCATTTGCATGATGTACCCTTTGCAATGTTCTGTTAAAATGTGGGGTTTTTCTTCTTCTTCAGAGTGAGAAAGTAGCTGGACATCATCCCAGAAACCACTGCATTATATATCCTTTCTGTAATCCAAGAGAAAAAGATACTATATGTTCTTTGAGACTTGGAGACAGAAAAGGACAAATCATTGGGGATTCAGCATTCGCTGTCACATCCCCTAGTATTTCTCAAAATGCACTTTACACAGAGAAAATTTCCCTTATAAAATACAAAATCTTTCACTTATATCGAAAACATTTAATGAATTACCAACAAATTTTTCTATTTGCTTTTTCTTCCTGGCAGCTCCAAGAAAGGCTTTTACCACAGTTCACTCACAAAACAATSATCACCCCTGCATAAACTTCTTATGCAAATACTTGATCAAAAATAAGCAATCTTGTAAGAGGAACCTTGCTCTCCAACAATCAATAAAGCAGTGGACAAGTCTATTACGGTCCCAGAAACTGATAGAAAAAGGCATCCAAAACAACATCCCGAGAACAGTCCTGRCGTATATGCCGCTTAAAGACAAATACAATAACAATTACAGACTGTGCTGTCAAAAGCGCTCAGCTTAGCTCTAAACATGAGCACTTCTAAAATCACGGCATTCAGCGCTAAATACTGCAAATTAAGCTAACACAGCCTACTCATCTTCAATCCAGTAATGCATTTAAAGTCCTGATGCACCCAACTGCAAAGCACCACCGTAGCTAAAAATTATTCCCCAGCCGGGTTGAGCCTAGAGAAATCCCTTAAGCCCCCTTCTTTCGGCAAGGAGGGCAGGCCCTGGAGGTAACGACGTCTGCGAAATACATGAGCAAGCAGCAGCCTAACAGAGGCACCAAAAAGCAGGGTAGCATCCAGAAGCAAGCTCTTAATAGAAAGTTTGCATTTAAATGGCATCCAGCTCATTCTTTTTCAGCATAGTGGGGGATCGTTATAGCAGCTGAAGCCTGATTTAGACCCCCATTTACACGGCTTGGAGCTCAGGTGCACAACAGAGCGAGCCCGGCGTAGCCAAGAGCCACCTTGAGGACAAAGCTGAGAAAGCCTCACGATTTCCTTGCCAGGAAGGACATGCACCCACCAAAACTAGCTCTTTTTGCTCACGACGAAGGACCCGAACAGCGGCAGGGGTGGCAGTACGCATACACGTTTCCACGCGCAGGCTGGTAACCGTCCATTTGGGCGACTCGGGACCGCCGGGTGCTCGCGTGGGAGGCGTTTCGGGGGAGGCCCGGGGTACACAGSGCGCGCGGCGCTCCGTCAGCCAGTCTCCGAGGTCTGCTCCCAACCCGCCGCCACTCGCGCGCGGCGACGCGCTGCCCCGTCCCTCGCCTAAACGGCGCAAGGGGCTGATCCAACGCGCAGAGACGTCCACGGGAAGATGCCRACGGAGCTGACGGAAGGGACGAGCGAAGTCACGCTCGCAGACCTTCCCGGAATCTGCTGCTGTGCCCTCGAGTCGGTCTCGGAGCATAATCTGCAGAGCTGCTTGGACCCACGAACCCCCCTCTCCCCCCTAAACTGTACATTTGCCACGTTCCCGCAGCTAAATGTCAAATACATGCTAACACTGTTTAGATACCTTGCCTCCTTGGGGCCCTTTCCATCCTCAGCTCCTGTACAACTGTACCCGTCAACAGCCCCCAAAAAATCAGATTAACCCGCTTAGCACCGCTAACGTTAGTGTTAACACAGTAGGAGCGCGTTTAAATTTGACACTGAGTAATTAAACTAAATCGTATGTATTTAAAGTGCATTGTTCCAAAGGCACTCTCAAATCACTGCAGAGCTGTAGATAATTATGTATAGCAGTCAGTGCACTGGAAAGAGAAGATGGGGAAATGTTTCTGACAAAGTGAAGGGAGCTGGTATGCTCTGAACATAATATGAAGAAAGAACATGGGTGTTGCATAGCTCATAACCTATAAATTAAACTGTCAATAAAGAAGAGGGAGAGAATAAGGGAAATAAAGGCAAAAAACCCCCAGCCAYTTCTTTAAATGAAACTCAGCTGCTGAATCCCTCTCCATATCAGACTGTATACATTTTTAATCCAATCTTACTTTGTTTTAAGTATTATTTCCTAAATACCAAAATCAGCAAAAAGGGCTATGTATTTCTCAGTAAAGATTTGACAGGCTAATAAATTATACTTTTAACTTTTATTGGTATGTTACAACAATTAATTATACAAACAGCTGCATAAAAASAAAGTTATAGCTGTAGAATTAATATTTTCATGAAAAATATTATTTGGCAGCTAACAACCCCTAAAAAGGAAAAAATGGTGCACGATGAATAGTTCTACCTAAAATGACTAATGGGGAGGAGGAAGGAAAGGGCAGCGTGTGAACCTGCAGCAAAATATAATGTAACTATTGATCTCAGCAATCGGTAGCAGGTTGTCTTTCAGATCATAGCTACTTTTATAGTTATACAAACGTCCTTGCTTGCACAACAGTGAAGGTCTTAGAACAACCGACCCAAATTTTTTCTTCTTTTTTTCAAGGGTCGAGACTCCAATTCAATCTATACATAGGGTGGCAATTAAAAAAATGACACAACAAAAATGCAGTGAATAATAAATGTTATACTAGTGCTGTAATTCTCTATTTTAAGTAATCACACCTATAGCAGCATAGCAGGTTAACGACAGCTACAGCAATGTGAAATCCGGTAATAACACAGTTTTAAAATACTCTTATACAACAAAAATTTTAAAAGGCAAGTGGTTTTTCAGATGCTGGACTTAGGCACACAAAATGAACCGCAGGGAACACCGTTGAGAGCTGTATGCATCTTACCTGTGAGCACAGCTTTTGCTGAAGGGTCTGCCAGATCCAGCGCAGATTTCCCATCGGTGTTCCGAATGTTTGGATCGGCTCCGTGCTGCAGCAGCACTGTGCAGGGAAAGCAGAAACAGTATCTCACCTCGGGGATACACATACTATTTACTGTTAAGTGTCTCCTCGGCATGATGGAGGCATAAACACACATTGCACAATTCTCCGTTCTTTTCCCTCTGTTTTTTTCCCCCCTTTTTAAGCACTGCAGCAAAGGATCTTCTCCGGAGTAAGGCTAAGTTGGCAAGTTAAGATACAGTACGATCAYGTGGCCTCGCATGATAAACATGAACCCTGATTCTCTTGCAACACTCGGTTTCGGRTGCCTCCCGACAGCTAGCCGGGAAGCTGTGCATCCGCCGACTCACGCCGGGAAATCTGCTAACTGCGAAACCTGCTCCGGTCTTTACTACCGCTCCTGCTGCTTGTTGCCACTCCTGTTCCTTTCAGTACCGAATATCCAAAGCCTTCCCTGCCTCCGTACAGCAGTTACACTCCAGCTGCTTAGTGGCTTGCACACAAAATTTTAACCACAGCATACTGGCTTGCCTTCAGGGAGTACAAAAAAATAGGGTAAGACGTGTATCCTGTGGTCTGTATACTCAGAGGCTGTTATTCTTCCCGGCAATTTTTTTTTTCCTCTCTCCCTACTAAAACTGTTGAGTGGTAAAAATTAAGTTACGTAAAAATATTCAGAGTGCGATATGCAACCATATGCCTAGGAAGGCATTGCTACACTGAATTACCATGCACAAAAGCTCTTCAAAAAATGGAAATATCTATTTCACCTATAAACTCTTTTGGCCAGAAACAACATGGTAACGGTGAATTCGGACCACTGCCTTTCAAGATCGCAGCATTTTCTCCTGACCGCAATAACRAAGTCCACAGCAAAAACTGAAGGTCTGTCAGGAAGGGTCCCAATTCTCCCCTTCGCCAGATTTTGTGCAAATTAAGTACAATCTACTGGCAATTCAGAGTGATGGTTTCGTACCTACTTTAAACAAGGGTGAACGACAGCGTAAGTGTACAGAGAAGTGGAGACTTGCTGCCAACGAGACAGCAAAAAAGCAGCAGACATTTATGGCAGTTCCTGCAACGATGCCTGTAGATACGCAGCTGGACTAATGCATTCAAGATGAAGGAATAGTGGCAAATACTCTTTGCAACTAAAGGTGCAAAAATGGACAGGATTCTCCACCAAAAAAATCAGAATAAAAGGAATTATATTTAATCAGTGAGAGGTTTTTCAGAAATAAGCTTTTTTTCCTTAAAATCTTAACTAGTGGCATTATTTTTATTCCTACCTCTTTTCTTACATAATTTTGACTTTAAATTGCCAAATTCCAGAAATTCCAGCTAAAATGTCCTACGCAGCACGCTTGCCTTAAGCTGCATTTTTGCGAAGAAGGTCTGSCATGTTAATGAAGTAAACTGACTTATTTTATGTTCTGTCAAGAAGCTACAATTCATTCTTCCATGTTTTGGAAAAAGATTCAAGTAGCTGGATCGGGCTTTTCCTTGGACCGCTTTTTTGCTATTCCAGGGGGAAGACACCAAAATTCAGCTAGCACGTGCTCATGGAAGCTTATTAAGATCTGGCACCTGCATTTTCTGGAGATGCCATCTGTCCCATGCATGCTACCACCCTCTTACAGATCTTACTCATGGACAAGTCCGCCTCTGAGGCCAGCCAAGCACACTCCAGCAGAGCAAGGCGAGCAGGACTTATTTTCCAGAATTTTTAAGCACAGCAGGCAGCACAGAAGGCAAGTACAGAGAGATGCAGTACGTCCTGCCTCTGTGCTCTTGGACTCCACTTTCAAGTGAACCTAGGTATTCTGGAGGACAGGAGAGCCTTTGGCCCCAAAAGATGTCAGAGTAAGACCCCCAAAGAAGGGACCAGCAATCAAGTAACTATTAAGAGAAACGGAGCAGGACAAAATGATGAAATGCTTGGACTTGGATGAGACGACATTGAAGGATTAATGCAGCAGAGAACCTGGGACAAAGTACCAGGGGAGAGAAGAACTGAACAAGAGGACATGCAGCAGGGGAAGAGATAATAGCTCGGATGGAAAGTCCAGGAAGACAGACCAGGCTTTTCAGAGCGGTATGACTGGGATCTGGGCAAAGTTTGAAGGTTTGGATTAGCACAAGAGGAAAAGGTGATGCAGGTACAAGAACAGTGACTGTGACAAGCGAGAGGTAACAAGTGTGGAGACTGCAGATCTGCAACTGCCTGAGCCTGTTGCTGAAACTGAAGCCCAGATTTTCAGTCTCGGCGTTCTTCAGACTTAGGTAATCCAAGAGCTCTTCCCTGCTACCTCTGCTTGGGCCCAGAGAAGATGACAACCCACTATTACTTTCAGCTCCTCTCCCAGCTCAAAGGGCAACGGATTATGCAGCATATCAAAAGAGTTCAATCTCCCTAATGAACCATGAGTGTTTTGGTATGACTTGCAACCTATAATTTTTGTCTCAGGCTTTTGATTTTGGGCAAATGCACGCGCACACACACAAATGGATTGAAGATACTTCACCTGGAGTCCTAGCAAATCCCTGAATTAGAGGCTACCTGTGGAACATGCACTTGAAGCGGCCACACTAGGCTGAGAACGGGAATCTGGTAGAACTCAACCACTGCAGCCCCAAGACTTAACCTTCTCGTTCCTGCAATTGCTCATCCCAGCCTCCAGAGCCCTTCCAACTGCTCCAAGAGCCAAGGACACGGCCAACAACAGCCTCCTTAGTCAGTCCTATACACACAACTCCTCCGTGCAATGAAGGAAGTAGGGTCTTGGGAAGGGAAATTGGATGATATAAATAGGGACTGTATTAAAATGTAGATGAACAGAGAAAGCATATTCAGGACACAAAGGAAACCTTATTTCTTGCACTTCTTATACTACTTGACTTCATCTTTTTAACACTTTTTAAGCATATAATCTCACAAACAGATTCAGGTAAGCAATACTATCATCAACATGAACGTTAACGAAAGAAATCCAGCACTTGATGTTTAGCCTATCAGTGTAACGCCGTTGTACTTTTGTACCCACCAAACCACAGGTAGCTTCTAACTGAACGTTCTCCTGCTTCTTCAAAACCTTTAACACTACAGGCCGACATAAAGTCCTTTCTAACCACAGGATATAAGAGATCTAGGCACAGTGTGTGTCTCTAAATTTCCTTTCTAAACGCACCATGACGCGTAAAAGTGTCAAGATACATCTCCTATCGGAACCAAAATATTCCCTTTATAATGAAATACAACAGAAAAGCCATTCTAGCTAACTATAGCTATTTCAGATTTCAAACACTACATGCTGATTTTTGAGGATGGCTTCCAAGTAGCCTGAAAAGGAGACATTGCAACAGTTTCTGTCAAGATGGTCCAATATAATGAGGGTCTGCACACAAATTCACTCCTGGAACCCTGTTAATCAGCATATTTTGATATGCTGATTTATTTCTGGACAGCAGAGGCACTGGGGTGTATTTTTTTTCCCTGTACTGCAGGCAGTGCCCTTAACAATTTAATAGCGACATCATTACCTTGCTCTCCTTGCCTTTCCTACAGGCCACGTTGTACAAAGTATAAAGAAGCTCTTCTTTTTAATTGAATCTTTATACCCTACAAGGATATCAAAGATTGTAAGCTTACCTGTAGAACAAACATGGACTGTACAGTGGCTTGATACATAATTATATTTTTATCTCCATTACCACTAATACAATATATATCTCTGACCTTCACATACTGTCCAAGATGCTTGAATTAATCATGTCACTATTTTATCAAATCAGTATTAGAGATAAGCAGGGCCTGAGTCTTCTCACCAAAAAAGAAGAAAAAATCCTGTAGAGCATGAAYTTACAGCCACTAAATGTTTCAGATTACTGCCAACTTGCTACAGCAGGATGAATCCCAACATTAAACACTTGGCCTATAGCCTCCTGGCATAGTTATTTTGAACTGGGAAGCTAAACAACATTACTTAATTTATCTGTCAAATTATAACCCCCTAACAACAAGCATTTTTACTTTTAGGCATACTCAACCTTCACATTTTCATCAGCAAGGTAGGACAAAACCTTCCATAGTAACTACATGGTAACAAAGGCACAAGTAAGTCTTCTGAGAAGTAAGAGGAGTTTGTCTACACACAAACCATCATCCAAATAGTCAGGCCTTCGTCCTTCACATTGCCCCAGAAGTGCACTGAAAGAAAGTATTTTCAATTGGAAATAACCACATACATGCTTTTGTACCAAAAATACAACAGAATAGGATTAAAAAAATTAGTTATTCTAATGGTAGGCATGATCAAAGATCAGAAGAACATTTTTGTTCTTGATTGTCTAGGTCTGACATCCACAAGCTTCCTGAGCATACTTATGGGAATGCTGGTACAATTCATACTTGGTTTTGCATCAGATGCACAGAAGTACAGAAAGAGATGCACATCCAAACCCCTGAATGTTGAAAGGAAAACAAATGGGTATATCTTCCAGATGTACCTGTACTTAAAGCCAACTTGTGCTTTTAGTTATATTGCCCAAGTCTTCAGTTCCTCACAGCTCTGCCAAACCAACTGGGCTTACCCTGTCCTTGCAGACAGTTAACTGCAGAAGACTCCAAAAATCTGCATTACAGCAGCTGTTTTGCAGGGTTTTATTGCTCAGAGAGGCGTGAACTCTTTAAGGCCAAGAACTGCTTTCTCTGGGGCAAAGTCTGAGGACCCCATCAAGCTGAGGAATTAAATCCCACTCATCTCAGCACCCCTTTGACAAAGGGGTTTTGCAGAACTGCAACTATACGTTATCCCGGGCAATAGTTTTATTCCCAACTAACCAGCTTGTTAGGGGGTCAACAAGTCACTCTTGGGGACAGATACAGCAAGAGACAAACTGCAGGTTGCAACAGTATGTAGCAGATGAACAGAAGTACCACTAGGTCCTGCTACACTGGAAAAAAAATGCAGAGATAACTGGGACAAAGCTCTCCAACAGCACATAGAGCAATGAGAATTTTTACAGCAGGAGGAAGTAGCAGACAATTATCCTAGAAGTCAGTTCCTGGAGATCTACGAGTTAAAGGCACACTTAGTCTTTAATGACTGTTTCTTAAATGAAACTATTCTACCTCTAGTGAAGAATGCGGAGTACAACATCACATAGCGTGCTGAACAATACTTTGGCTGAGTATGACATGATCCAGATATTCTCACAGCACGTGCCTGCATGTTTCTACTACCTTGTCATTAGTTAAGCAACAGTAGCAATAGCTGGGGGTGTCAACATATGTTAGGGGAGAAAAGATGCACATTTGGCAGACAGCTTGTAAAACAGCTCCTAGCACAGAGGCCCTTCTTGCTTCATGGCTGCATTGATCACTGCTCCTCTCATTTTCTCGATGCAGGTCTGCTCCTACAAAAGGCAAGGTGTCATGTATGTCTAGGGTGCAAAAACCAAATCAGTCTTCTACAGTAACAGGGTGCAACTATAAAATTGAGGAAGAGGTCAGTAAAACAGGAAATCTAAACAGTGCCTGGAGGCCAGCTTTTCTTCCGGCTTAGGTGAAAAATTCACAGAAACAAGTTACAAGGCAGCAGTAAAAAAAAGCCTCACAGAAGTGGCATGAACCAGGTCTCCATGTACCAACCCACTGGGGGGAAGGAGAGAGAGGAATCTAGACACAAAGAAGAATCCTTTTAAAAGGAGTTTGTCCTATTTCCTTGTAAGCTCTAACTTTTCAGAAAGACAGTTTGTCTCAGTGTTTTTCATTGTCTCCCCCAGAAGTACGTTTACACTTTGCTCACTGAGGTTTTGACCTCTTAAGCAAAACAGCCGACTCCTGGTCTACACAAACACCCCACAAACCTCATTTCCCACGGTTATCCTTGCACTATACGATACCTGAATCTATTTCAGAATTACATTTGCACTAGATGTTCCAAAGATCAGGTTCATCTAATCAAACTAAGGTGGGGGAAAAGATCTGAACCAGAAAAAACAGCAGGCATCACACCTGGAGCTCTTCCAGTGGGGTGAGAAGACAGCTTTAAAAGAGTCCCTCCTCCTGCAAGGACTGCCCAAAACAACTTCCCCCGTAAGTAAACGCATCTTAACTCTGATCACTTTTCTAGGGAAGTACTTTTGTAGGGAGCACTAYAAAATTGCTCTCTGGTACTCCAGTTCTACCTACCAGTGATTAAATATTCAAAGGGAGCGAGAACAAGCAGAAAATTGCAGGGGCTGTAGGCGGCACAGCAGGCTGATCACATCCTTCAAACAGCCATCAGAGCTGGTAGATTGCTCAGCCCACATGAACAGCAATTCAAAGCCTTGATCTTGCCGGACTTAATGAAACAAATATTCCCATTTCCTTTTTTTGGATGAAATCCTTCAGAAGTGAAAATTTTCCCTTTCAGCTAAGGGCCAGAACGCGAAGCACACGCAGGTTAGGCAGAGTGCACTTTTCAAAAATGCAGCACTCCTCACCACCTCCCTCCTCCAAAACAAAACAACAAACAAACAAAAAAAAAAAACTCCCACAACTTTGGGTACAGTTTCAGYGTCATTACAGTGCATTTTCTTTGCATACTGCAAGAGGTATGGCTCCATCATTCCAGAACGCTCTCCACCAAGCATACAAGTCCTACAGGATAAAAAAAGATTGGGGGCTTCTACAATGAGCCTGCAAAGCTTAAGAATCTACAAACAGAACCTTTGTTTAAATTAAAGGCATGGACCCTCTTTGTAGTTAACAACTAATAACAGTCAGTAAACTAAASACTTATTTTTCATCCACACAATTCACTTTGATTTTGATCCCAACTCTCACACTCAACCCCTGATGAAGTTACTCAGAAAAGGCAAGAGGGTCCCAGTCACTGCACAAGGGCCATTTGGAGAAACCTCAAGCCTAAGTCGTCTTCACATGAATCACAAATCTCTAGTAGAAAAGCTGGGTATTTAAGTGGGCACATCAAGTTCAGAATCAACAAACCAGCTGATAATTGCTCATAGCACGCTTCAGTCCCTGAAAAGTAATACCACCACTTTCTCACCACATTTTTTGGAGGTGTTTAGGTGATTTCTCGATTCTATAGGGAGATGTAGCTTTCTGCAGGCATCTACAGACTTTCAATTTTCACCAATACTCAGGTAGGGCTTAAGAGAAGTACACACAAGCATTTTCAAAGAGTCACCTGGAATGCACACATTCCAAGTGTGCAATAAGGAACACAAGACTCTACTCAAAGACTTTTTTTTTAAAAAAAAATCATCTCTGCATTAGTCTGAAAACATTTAGCCCATCGGTAGATGGTACTGGCAGGGGCTTATTTCTGGTGCAACAAAACTAAAGGCCCTCTTCTTTGCAAGCAAGGATTCTGTGGCTGCTTCGTTTGCAAGCATTTGTTTTAGTATATTATTCCTCGAACAGCTAGAAACCTTAACTGCTTTCCTGCTGTCCGAGCAATTTAAGTTCTCATTCATATCCCAAGCTGAAAGCTGCTTTAAGGACAACTCATCATTGCTTGGTCCCAATTTCACTTCTTTCTGAAAGAATAGGAATAGTACTATTTCACCTTTCTGCTGCAAGTTATACTCAAATAAAGGATGTCAGCTGTAATCCCGATATCCCACTCGGCAGATTAAGAGTCCTGCTTTCAGTGTCCTTAAAAAGCAAAAGCAGCCACCGAAGCAAATCAGGTCAACAAGCAACATCCTAAGGGGCAAAAGAATGAAGGAGAGTTAAGGCAGACCAAAGACTAATTCCAATCTCCTTTTGCAGATGCTAGCCATTTCTTCCAGAAAGAAGAAAAACAAGTAAAACCCAGTGGAAGCCGGGTGATGGATTGCATGTGGAATTAACCATGTGGCTCTCAGAACACATTATTTAGCAGTCCAATGAAATCTAGAGCTTGGAAAGCAACAAAAACCTTGGAACTTCTCAGTTCCCTAGAGCCTGTCCTGCAGACCAGCTATCCTCCTGAAATGAAAAAGGGTGCATGAACAACCAAAACCTTTTTTTTTTTTTTTTTTTTTTTTTTGAACATCTAAAGAACTATACTTTAAAGAGGCATTCAAATCCAAGCAGCTCTCAACCCATTCACTGATGTGAGCACAAGAGGAAAAAAAAAGAAAAAAGTGTATGTTTTTGCAGAATTCTGATGAAGAGTGCAGTCAACAAGGTGATTTTCAGATGTTACTGAACAGTAAACTCGAGGATTCCAGCATGATATGTAGTAAGATGCTTTCCAGAATGGCACATTATGATTATTCCTAAAGCTATCTCCACCTTCATCAAAAGATGAAGCTTCACCAGCTCAAGCTAATTCCAACATAACTTGTGATAGAAACATTGTGCAGCAYGCAACAGAATTTCTTCAAGTTTCATTAGCATGAGAGGCTGTACGGCATCAAACAAGATGCAGGAATCCTGTCTCCAACAGCAGCCSGAAGAGGATACCTAGGGGAGAGCATAGCAAGGACATGGCAAGAATATACAAGGTTTCCACAGATACTTCCTCAGTTTTCAGTATGCAACTCGGGGTTGACATTTAGTTGCACACCCTATGCAATAGMCACTGACATTTCAGTGTGATTGACAGCAGAAGCTCTTCTCAGTATTASGGCCATGCTGTGACAAACAACAAGTTTTGCATATTCTGCATAAACTGATACAAAACTGGTATGAGGTTAAAATTTACAGAACACGGTTTATCAAATATTTAGGAAACACAGAACATACATGAACTCTCAGAGCTCCGAGCTGACCGGTCCATGAAATCGTGGCTAAGCCTGTATGTTGGCCAGAAGACTGTTGTTATCAAAAAAAAAAAAAAAAAAATATATAACTGAAATAAACATAAAAAAAAAGTTATAAAAAAAAAAAAAAAAAAATCTGTTTCTGAAATAAACATCAAGAAGCTAAAAAAACATGAAGCACAAACAAGTGTAAAACTCCACTAACCACCGACTAGCTAATAGTTCGACATGTATTATTCCACCAGCCAGCATTTTAGACTGCATTCTTATGTAAAACAGTCACATTGCTTTCTATTCTTAAAAGACAAAAGACCTACATCCATTTGCCTTGCAGTCTCTGAGCTGCTCACCACCCTGCCCTGCTGATACAGGGCAGGACCAGTCTTACTCTGTTTAGCATTAGATCTTTGACAAGCAAATATTCTGCACTGCAAAACCCCCCAATCTGTCAGTAAAGATATCATCACCCTTGCGGGTCCCTCTCTAGGGAAGCACGCACGCTAGATCAGTCRGAGTGGGTGCATCGTCTACATGGCATCCATGTCCTGCACGGTGCTTGTATCGCCCCAATCAAGAAAATAAAAACAAATTTTTGCAGTCACTTCCTCTTGTAATTAATAATTCCTTCTTTGCAGTCACGCTATTTCCTTTATGTTGCATTCGGAAGACAACTGAGCAGTCTTGCTCTAAGTTAYGCGAGTCTAAATCTGATATTCCATTTCAAAGCTAGGCCAGAGGCAGAGTGCCTAATCAAGGCCAAGGAATTACTCCAYGCTGTTGCCCCGTGGACAAGATGCCACAAAGCATGAAGATGACACACAGCAGCAGGAACAGCAGGATCCGCACCAGCCAGTTTGGCCTCTCCTAGAAACAAGCTTCATCTTAAAAGCTTGGTGCTTTTACCTAAAACGTGGAAAAACGACTGCTTACTGAGTATAGGTGTCTACATTCACCATGAGCTCTAGCTGCATGAAAGGCTGAAGTCAGGACCATGTGGAGCAAGAGATAAGCACTCAGTCATCTGTAGCTTATTTYGTAGAGATGCTTTATGTTGTGGAAAGGCACTATCACTACAAAGGCACCTGCCTTTGCTGCTGTATGACAAATATTTACTCACCTGCACATCTTACAAGCAAAAGCTTTTATATCCTGCAGTCTTACTTTGGTAAGTCTTGTTCATTAGACAAGGAAAAACGTCCGAGAAGAACGCTAGAATTGGCCCCACTCATTTTTATTTTAACAGCAACAAACATTTATCTGCGCATCGCTTTTTAAACCACGTACGAACTGCATTAAGCCCACGTGGTTTCTCTGAGAAGCAAAAGTAGATATTGCTACAGGAAACAAACATAACCTCACAAGATTAAATATTTCCGCAAAATGTTTGGGAAGTCACTGTAAACTAGTATCACACACCCRAAAGCAAACAATTCTTGGTGTCTGCAAGACTTGTATTTGTTCTGCTTTGGGCAACATGCACCTTTCTCTTCCTCTCCCAATTTGCTAACAGTTAATATCAGTATTTTAGAAGACATTACTTCCCACGAATCCATACCACAAGTTTTCCAACAGTTTTACATTTTGCCATACCACCTTCTTTGCTGCAAGCAACCAGATTCTGATTCAATCAACATTTCTAAGCAAACGTGGCAGAATAAGGGACCCTTCGTCTTTCCCCTCCCCAAATTCTCCTATGCCAAGCAGCCAAAGAAAGAAAAATACTAGTTTTATTGATATCTGCATTTTAGGAAACAAGAACTAGAACTAGAAGAAAATTTAAAACCCACAAGATGATGGCTCTCAACATGTTCTTTCAAACCCAATAGCAGGCAAGACAGCTTCCAAAACACAGTGTATGAAACCCCAGACCAGGCAATGCTTCTCCATCTATTTTCATGGAGAGGAATTTCAATCAATTTTTAGCAATACAAATACCACAAAAGAAATTATAGCCTCAAGCGCTATAAACAATACAGCAACGTGACAGGTTTTACAAGGCTTCAACACCACTAGCTTCCCTGATACGGAAGCAAARGTGATTTTATTGGCATAGCCACTCAAATCCTGCAGACAAGTCTTCCTCATCAGAAGGAAGGCTCGTTTTTTTTTACCTAATTCAAGCCTCTGAAGAAGATTTAACTTTTGAATTAATCTAGCTCAAGCTCTGGCCTGCTCACAAAGTGGTGCGCTTGGTAGGGCATTTCACCCTTGCTGCCCCCAATCCACTCATTTCAAGGTTCCTGGCACCCCAAAACACACGCGGGTGAGTGACGCTGCCTGGTGAGATTTTCTTCATGGATCATCCATCACAGCTACGCACTCACGAAAGCGAGAAGCCGCCAGCAAAGATGGTTCCCTGAAGCCTTTCTGGAGAAGCACCACATTGATCGTTCCCATTTCATTTTGGTAGCTTTCTCTGTAGCAGTAACTACCGCAGACTGCACTGCACTGGCGGAGCTGCCCGCACGCAGATGTCATGGACTGAAAAGAGATCTTTCACATACAGGACTTGATAATTAACTTCCCTCCTGGCCCTCTGCTACAGTTCAAAGGGGAGCACCGCAGTACGTGCAATGGCGAAGCATCCCAGACGATCTTCCGCAGCGAGTCGTAACGAAAGCCGTGCTCTGACGCTCCAGTGCTTCGCAACGGTGACAGCAGAAATGATGCCATCGAACTATCAACGTATGACTTCAATGATCGTGATTCCCCCCCTTGCCCGTTTGAGATGGGCCTTATTCTGAGGACCCTTTCAATAAGTGAAACGAACTACAGATTTACACAACAGGAAATGCAGTAATATTCAGCTCAAGATGCTCTCATTTCTGTGAGGAGCTTAAACAACCAGATAGAGGACAAGAATCTACTTAAACCCATCAAAAAGAATGCCAGTAAGAAAGCAAGAATATTCTTCCACTACACCTAAAACATGGAATTTTTATCCGACTGCTGCTATCTGGCCAGCTTCATTTGGGAAAGATCCTAGAAACAGCATGGGTAGCCATCACGTAATCGTAGGGTTTAAAATAGTTTACTGCTTAAAGCAAAGTTCCAAAAACCATGCTATTACTAATAGAGAAAGGGACCAAAAGAATTCATAACATGACTAGTCTGGTAAGTCTGCTTCCACAGCAACAGATTTGGCTTTGATCAATAAAATAGATCCTATCAGTAAGCACAGTGCTTAGTTTGCAGGTCTGGATGGGCAGCAGAGATGCTGGTAACCAGGACTGCTTCACCTTAAACACCCTTCCTGAATCACTGGGTAACTTGGTGCTGCTCACCTGGAGCCTTAACTGAACAGACAGGCACAGCTTCCCCACTGCAGGCACTAACTAGGGTTGTCCTAATAAAACAAAGCTCCCACTAAAAAAGTCTCTGACCAAGATCAAAGGGATCCAAACCAAAACCAATCCCACAAATGAAGGGGTTTCTGGTACTCATGAGAACATCGGCAGGAGAGCCTCAAGTCCAGTGCTGAGCAGCACCATCCGATCTTCTGTCATCACCTGGGAACTACAGGGCATAGAAGCCAAATCCCAACAGTCACCTTCAGAAAAGCAAATTCCATGAAGCTAAATAATAATGTCAGAAGCTTTAATCAAAGTGGATATCCTAACAGGGATGAATGAGTTTAAACAGAAGTCACTGTCTTCCCACCGCACACTATGCGCAGCCAGTGGAAGCTCTGCGGTTCAACAGTCAGAGCAGGTATATCAGCAAAAGACAGCAGCAATAACTAAACACTTAACACCAAGTAATTAATACTCACCTGAATGTTTTCCAATCATATTACAAGATTCCTGTTATCAGTCTTCTTGGATGCCTCTCTGAATAAAATTTTTTCCCTAGAACAGTTCTCCAAGAGGGTCACTGGAAATTCAACAAATTAACCAAAATGTGCATAACGCATTATCTGACATACCTCAGTTTCCAATCCCCCTCTCCTATCTACTAAGGTGCTACTATTCTTATTACAGGCATCTGTTAGCAGCTAAATTGTTAGTTGTCATAATCATTTTTAAGTTAAGATGCTAAAGCTTTTTCCTCCCTCTTCCTACTTTTCAAGGACTATCGCACAACTATGGTATCTCACAGCACTTATGTTTTTTTTCTTAAATTTCTTCAAATAATAAAATTTCACACACCTCTACTTTTCAGAGAGATGCAGTTCCTCCAGCTCAGAAGGTGAAAAGCCTATTTTGGAAGCTGGTTCGACAGCCAAGCAATTCAAAATTTGGGCAAATTACCATTTCTACAGTTCCCTTAAGGTTTACTATGCGCTCTCTCTATCCACAAGCTACCTTTTGTAGATTATTAATCCAGGAGGATGCCTCATCTGGCCTGCACAACAAGGTAATAGTTGCACATTTATTCCTTCCCTAGTCTGCACATATTGCAGACTAAAGAAATGTGATGGCCAAAGGTAGTATCTTTATGATAATCAACTTTTGCATTCATGAAAAGCACTACAGGGTAAGTGATATCCTTTTCTGATATGTTAAAGAGTCATTTGAAATAACAGCAGCCCCTATATTAAAGACAGGGCTGTATGCTGGAAAATATGCTAGCTTAAAAAAAAAATATATATATATATATATATGTGTATATATATATATATTAGTCTGTTTGCTTGCAATCTTGTAATAGCAAAAAGAGTAATGGAAAAAGGTCAACTTCCACAGAAGTTCTCTGGTCAAGAGACACACATTTACCTTGACATTAGCATTAGAGATTGCTTCACAGAACAGGGACAGTAAAATCACTGTGCCTCAGAATCTTTGAGAGAAGTTTCATAACTGGCCCAGAAGAAACCCATAAAAACATTGGTCTAATGTTAGATGAAGTCATTTCTGGTGGATCCTTAGCACTGCATAGATTAAAAGCAATTTTAAGAAACTTTCACAGTTTTTGTACAGTGTTGAAGGGAGCTTTTTCATAGCTAGAATTTTTTACTTCTCTGAAATTACCAATGTAACCTGTATGTTCAGCTCTATGATGATGCCATGCTATAAAGACATTCATCATTTCCATATGCAAAGAATGCCTTTAAAAATAAATTTAAGGCCTGAGATCACTTTTAGGCAGGCAATCCTGTAGTTCTCAACACGGAGCTGGAGAACCACTTGAGAAAACAAGCAGACAAACAGAAAACCACTACCACTCTGCAGGAACAGCTATAACCTCTGCAGAAACAACCAGAGGGGAGGGCAAAGCAAGCCTGGACAAACTGCATAAGCACAGTTTCCTTAAGGTTATTTTTAACCTACTTTAACCACGCACAGTTTTAAATCAGCTGCTACCACTCAGAAAATATCTTGGAGCTACTCCAATTCAGTGCTCAGCAACCAGAAAACCAAACAGAAAGAATACTGTATCACCATATAAACCTACTGCACACGGTTTTGGTTCCCCCTCCATATCTATCCCCTCGCCCTTCAAAAAAAAAAAGGGGGGGGACAAAAAGAATGACAAAAGTACAAGAACATGCAATAGGATAATGAGAGACATAAGAGAAGGCTAAATTCTTCAGCTTAGGAGATAGATGCCTTGGGGAAGAAAAGATGAAGACTTATAATATCACGAAGAATACACAGAGGGCAAATAGGAAACAACTGTTCACATTTCTCTCAAAAGCCTTGAACAGCTTGCAATAAGTATTATCAAGCAGAAGGTGTTAAAAGTGAAAGGGTTTTTTGTACAACGCAATTAAGTTGTAAAATCCCATTGCAACAGAACACCTTCAAAGATAGAAGTAAAGAAGCATTTAATATCCATTTTTCATGATTTTTGCCTACAAAGGGCAATGAAACACCGTCTTGTTACAGCCTCTATGTTAGGAAGCCCCCAAATTGTTGATCGCTCTAAGGAAGAAGGGCATCCGCAAGGCATGCATACTCCCTGAGCATCTGCTGCGTGTCATTGTCGGAGAAAAAATGAGATACATGGACCTTTGGTTTGACCTCAGTGTAGACTTTCAGATGTAAAGAGATGCATCATCCTCTTTCCCCCCAAGCCTGACCTTCAGGACAGTCACTGCTCTGACTTCGCAGCATTCCTCCAAACACCCTTGGAGCTCATCATTCATTCTTCCACAAGCAAACGTAGCTGCGCTCAATCTTGGAAAACAACACTGAGGAGAGAGGTGTGCGTGTGTGTGTAGGGGGAAAATCAAAAACCCTTGGAAGACCRCACTTCTCATTATCTCTAGAAGCAGACCACAGACACTGAGAATGTGTCTTCCTGATAGATGAAGCAACCCCAGAGGCCATAAACACCAGAGAACCGCACCTATCAATGATTTCTAATGCTTCAATACATTTGGTCCAAAAATTGACTACATACAGCAAACAAAGCTTTAAGATGGACCAATCTCCCTAGTAACTAAGAAGATCTACAGTATCTAGACATCTTTTAAAGTGATGATCAGCAAATTACTACCGAGTACTGCTCACCATCCTCCACGATCTCCTGTGTTCCCAGACTCAGGGCACAAAAGCAATCACCAACACTAGAGCAACGGTCTGTAATCTTCTAAAGCTCCGTACATCTGCATTTTCATCCCTGAAGTTCCTATATTGCCCTATGATTGTAATACGCAGTAACTGCGAAGCACAAGAAGCCGTATCACTATCTGGTCTCTTTTACAGTTTCCTTGGGGAGAAGTTTGCACATAGTGTGGCAAGTCTTCATTAGTTCACAAGCCCTTATTATTTCCCCACAAACTAGCCAGTGGCACAGTTTGTACCTAGCAGTCCAACTGCAATTGTCTGGCTGAGCAATAATGGGTATTTGTCTTGGAAAAACGTACACGCTGTTTCAAGGCTAGCGCTGGATACAAGAGCCTTCTACAGTTCCAGTGCAATCACCATCTAGTTTTTTGCTGGTCTTCTAACCCTGCTTCAATGCCTTTAGTCTTCCACTGAAGGATCATTAATCGTGAATCTCCTGGGTCGCTGCTCTCTGTTCAATTACCACTTTGTTCCTTTTGGATTTGCAAAATGGCCAAAACAGCGTTGCTATGCTAGATACGATAAAGAGGAGACGCAGACTCAGGTGGCAATGAAGGAGGAGAAGATGATGATAAACCGGGCAAGTCTCTCACATTAGAGCATTTGGAAGAGGCCCAGAACAGACATAGCCAAAAAAACGAGGCTAAATGAATAATTACTAAACAGTCCATTGCTTTCTGACAGATATTCTGAAGATCACTAATAAATTCTAGGTTATKACAGCATTTCCAGACACTATTCTTCAATTAAAGCTTTATAAAAGCATGCCAGGCTTATTTAAAAAGCAACATCCTAAGAATGTGATCTGTACAGACCAATTTCTTCCATCATATCAACTGCAAGAAGGTCTACATTTAAGGTGTGCTGTACCTGTAGTGTACACTCTAGCACTGTACAAACCAGAAAAATTACTTCCTCCGTCTCCCATAAAAAAAAAATCCCAGTTATTGCCTGGAATTAGGCTCACTTTTTTAAATTATCATTGCCACAACACTGACCGTTATCGTGACCTGCTGTATCACTGGATCTCTTCCCAGAGTAATGTTGCCTAACAGAATATACTCAGTAAATTCTGTATGCGATTTCTCCAAGCAGGATATTTTCTATACATCTTATTATTCTTTACCTTACCTCCTTACCTACACACACAGATGAAATGAATGAAAACCCAGTACATTCCATGTAAAATATTTAAAAATATATACATAGCTAAGAACTTATATTTCAATACATATTTTCACAAATTTCCTCTCCCTCAATTYTTGATGTTTTCTGAGTGATGATCTAAGCATGCAATAAAGCAAACACAAGAATGTGTGCAGTAAGTTTTGCAGGTTTCTCTACAGGAATTTTATGTTAAGAGCACTTAAGCAAATAGATATTATCTGAAATCCTAAAAAATATATCCTATTATCTAGATAATACATAACTCAAATAGCATGTTCATAATCCTAACTGTAGCTTTTCTTCCACATCTGAGAAAAAACATAATGCATAATGTTGAACAGACCATTTTATTCAAGTTAGTGGATGTCAAAAGTACCAGAATCGATCAAAAAGTTCAAAGTGATCTGAGTTGAATAAATAAAACATTCCCATTTGGGGGGGGGGAAGTAATATTAAGTATACTGAGAAAAACATAACAGTGATAGACATTCTGACTGCAAACCATTTCATATTTTCTAGATACATTTAAAATGATTGAAGGGTTCAATTTTATTTGAAATTACTTTGGCTCCGGGCTACAGTCCATGCCAAAATCATACAACCATTGTGAACAAACAGCGTCCTGTAACTTGCATTTGAAGTTTACAGAAAACTGATGAGGTGTTTGCCACACTGTAAGAAATGAAAGGTTAATTCTGTCTTCCTAAATGCTGAGATTACACACAAAGCAGCCTGGAAAGCAATGACATTGCGTAGTGAAGCTAGTTTTCTCGCGACAGATTGAGAAAGACAAAGAAATTTCCATATTCATATTTTGAAGCTTGTAATTTAACTGATAAGTTGACTTTATCCACTCTTTCCAGCTTAGTTTTCCAGATGCAAGTTCAACAAGGGTTATGTTATATGCCATAGAAGAGTTGGTCTTAAATGACTTAACACTTTAGCTACCAACAGGTTTAAAAGAAGCTAACTTTTAAAATCAAGCAACAGATCCTTTTCCATCTCAACTCCAGGACGTTAGCAGTTACAACTGCATAGAAAACCCATCTGGTGAGCCTGAGGTTTCAGTATAAGAAGTGACGGACACTTACCAATACACACATCTATCTTCCCCTTGATGGCAGCTTCATGCAGAGGAGTGTAGTTCCAGTTGTCTCGGGCGTTTGGGTCTGCCCCTTGACACAGCAACAGACTAACCACTTCAGCATGACCAAAAGAGCAGGCRTTGTGAAGGGGTATCAGCCCTCCATCGTCACGAGCGTGAACATTGGCTCCAGTCTGTAGCAAGTGCTCTACAACRTCTTTCCTTCCAAAACCTGTAAAGAAACAAATTTCTGTTAAATTGCCTGGCAAAACAGCATGATTTAGTATTTAAAACTAATTGCTCAGTCATAATCCAGCGCATTACATCAAACATATTCCAGATGTCCCTCCCCTTTAAAAAAAAAGGCTTTGCTTTTTTGTTTGTTTGGCCATAAAGCGACACTATGGATTCTCCTGTTCAAACAATAGTCGGAAGATGCACTTATGGTCACAACAGAAGCAAACGCTACTGTATTATAACCAAAGTCGGACTGGCTGCCGCTTCATCTCTTCAAGTTCTGCAGCAGATTTGCTGCTTTTCAAGAAAGGCCTTTTACAAATTTTAGAAATTTAGTATTATCTACATTAACCTAAAGCAGGGCAACAGAAATGTCTTACATACTATTTCTTAACATGGGTTTCTATCTTGGATAAGATCTCACATCAATAAACAGTGAAGGAAATTGTCAACACTCAGGYAGAACAACATCTAAACCTCAAATACATTTTTCCTCTCTACAAAGAGTCCAAGCGCTTCCAACTGACCAGAGGACTAGGAAGTGATGGATATGCAACCTGATCAGATTTGAGACCTCAGTCAGGAAACATCCCTCTGGAAGGGCCTAGCCTGGGCACTCCGCCTGTTGTGGTCAGGAAGAATGTCACCATAATATCAGCACTGTGAAACCAATGTGCCTCAGAATCTTTCATTAGCAGGTCAGGCCCTGACAGCTTTAGCTTGTTGTCCAAGATAAGYCAGGAAAGGAAAAGCTTTCAACTGCCTAAAGCACCTTACAGGATCAGCACARAATCAGGTAGCAGGCTCGAGAGAGGCAGTTTGAACTAAAACTTCCTTACTCACTTTAGCAGTACGCTGCACCTCAAAGGCTGGAAGTCATTTTTTGAAACCTCAGAGCTGAAAGCAGTATCGCTGAAGATTCTGCCACCTAGCTTAAGTATCAAGAATCCCATACATATCATAACTAAAGTTATGAAACAGGTGAATTAAACACCGAAGCAAGTGAAATTCCATCTCAGCGATGCTCACTGGCAGCCTACAGATCGCATCAACTCCACACACACATTACAGAATGAAAACATAACTAAAGGCATATTAGTCTACTTCTAGAAGACAAATACTAACATACAAAGCTCAAGAGATGCAAGAAAGAAGCTGCCAGTTCTCCCCCAGCTGACCATTCAAATCAGCTTCACGTCCCCTTTTAGCCAGGGCAGCGTGCTAGATGCAACTGTGCAGGGTTACGGTGCAGAACCAGCACGCTTCTCCCCCACCGTAATGACGGACTTCTGAGTCAGGTCTGGAAGCTCGGCATCCACACTAGCTTATCCAGATAAGGCTGTTACAACTGAGATCCAGTTTTCATTCAAGCTGCCAACTAATCATTTTGCAGGGATTTATGCTGTCTCCTCACTGAAGCGCAGACACTCCTTCAGCTCCCTTTCTTGCAGGACAAGTTTTCTGGCAGCTGACTAAGACTCCGGTTAAGACAGACAGGGAAGAAAAACAGCCTAGAACTCCAAAACCCTCAAACCACAGTATTTTGGGTAAAGAGGACAGCTTAGCAATAYCTTTATTTCTACCTGAAGACCTGTTCTGTCAGACACACGCAAGTACGTGCGAGAACAGCTTGGAGATGTCATCGGGGAGACGTGCACACAGATGCTGACATCTAGCACAGACAGCAGCAATTAACATCTCTGTTAATCTAGATGCAGCTTAAGGACTCCAATTCAGCACGGACTGACTGCTCTAGGGTAGCTGTAGGGATTCCCCCATCCTCATCGTCCACAGCCCTCAGCTGCTGGCAGCACAGATGCTCGAATCGCTCCAAATTAGTCCGGCACATTAAAGAGAAACCCAAACCAGTTTATTTTAATACAGGGGGCTAAACAGAAATTCAGCAGCTGCTGAGCCATCCCAGCTGCAGGGAGGAGCCCGTAACTGGAGCGGCCCCCAGCTCAGCTATCCAATTTTAGTCCATCACTGCACACGAGTCAAAGCTCTCTGGAGCATTATACACYGGCCACAGGACAGGAGCTTCAGCACATCAGAAGTTACATCACAGAAATCAGAAGGGGAATCATTAAAAGTGGTACTTAATTATTACCACGACAAAACTGCTACCCAGAGACATTTTTTTGCTTAACTAAACCATCAGCAAGCCAGCTGCTACTGTAAATCACTGCAGCTGCTAGCCTGAAACTCTTTCGGTTCTGTTAGAGAACAGTCCAGGAACATCACATGCAAGTTCTCTAACAAAAAATGACAGTTTAAATCGCTGCAATAGCAAGCTAAGGGTACCTGATCCCACTACAAAGCTAGCAGGCCTGGGGCATAAACACCGAGAAAGAAGCCCTCAAGGCTTCCACATTTGCATTGTGCATTCAACTGCCAAATAAAAATTTGGCAAGACGGGAATCAAAAAGGAGTGCTTTGCACTAAGCAGTAAATAACATTTTATTAGCCTTCAGTTTTTCTACACTAAATGACTACAAGCAGTGCTGAAACTGCACCTGCATTTGCTTTACGYGTTCTTTCCCTCCCTAGAGAAAGGCAACCTGACAGCGCCTTAAAGCCCAAATTCCTTCTTGAATTGGTCGACGACGCCATTTACAGAACTACGGACAGACTTTTTGAGGTTACTGTTGAACCTAGGGTCAGTGATAAAGGTACCTTTGGAAGTGCCAGCAGGGAACACTGTACAGTTTTTGGAGAATGAGCTCTTCTGTTCAGGCCTCAAGAAATTTGCCACACCAAACCGCAGTGCATCTTTCAACGAAAGAGCATTCAATTATGCAAACAGCTGCCCCACCAAAAACGTGTAAGAATTTGAACAGACAAAGTACCAGGAAGTCTTTAAAAAAATTGCATGCCCAAGTCTGACAAACCAGGTGTAATTAGCAAAACCTCCTGCAGCATCAGGGTCGTCTTTTGTTAAAATATATATATACTACTATTGATGTAGTTTAAACTGAAGAAGCTGTTCTGATTTAGTTTACAGTGACTTTAGAGTCTTAGTCTTGCATATTTCCAGTTAACTTTTAATTTACCAAGTCTAAGGGAGAATTCTCATTGAAAGACTTGCCATCCATCAAAGCACCAGAAATGATGGTCAAATAGAAAGCATCCTCCAAAAARGTGCAACAGCGGAGGAGAGCCACGCTGAAAGGTCCATGCACRCAAGCTTGTTTCAGATGAGATTCACCCTCCAGCTTCCAGATTACAGAAGGCTCAACCCCATAGTGACGCCCATGTTACAGTTACTTCCACACTGGCTATTTACCCTTAGGCAGGATCGCATATTAGCTTGGTCTGCTTCAGGTATAGCACGGACAAAGTGCATCTTATCTATTTTCTTGAAATAATCTAGAAATTTTTCAGGTAAGCTTCAAAGTAGCTCAGAAAAATATATTGTCCAGGAGGAAAAGTAAGCATTAATACTATTATAAAAAAACACAGCAGCAAGACTACACTGGAAATAAACGGTAAAAATATTCATCAGCCAAACCAAAGGAATGGCAAAAATTCACAGGGGCTGGCAGGCTCTGCATTTCTCCAGTCATCTCACATAAGAAACTGAAGACTACAGCTTGTTTAGCCTGGCAAAAGCCAGGCGACTGACAAGGCTGTGACAGCTTTACATAAAATAAATGAGACACACAGGCAATTCAGGAAAAGAAGCCATTTAACTCTCTTTTTTTTTTTTCTGCCAATGCTGTGAATTGGAAAGAGGCAGGAATGCAAAGGCTGAATCACTTTAGGCTGAAAGCGAGGGGGGTGGAAAAAGAGGATTTACAGGATTTCTGCTAGTAAGCAGGGCAGCTTAATGACTAAGCTTAATAAACTTTTAAACCCAACACAGGGCATGAGCACCGAACGCTCACGACTGCTGCCAAGAAGATCCGTCCCGCTCCACCTTCCCCTCCTGCTCCCAGCCCACAGGCTTRCCCCGTCCCACCACCTTCTTCTCGTTGCATCGAGCCTAGCGACGAGAAGCAAGAGGCCAAGCGTACCGACCGACCGACGGYGACCGCAGCGCGGCGGACGCGCCGAATGCCTCCATCGGACGCTCTGCGCGGGGCACGCGCCCACGGCGCGCCTGCCTTCAGTTCAGCAGAAGCTGCCACACGGTAGTACTTTACGGGGCTTTTAGTTTGCAGCACGCCCAGAAGCCACCTAATTTGCTGTCCAGCCTCACGGCTCCTTTTCAGAAAGTCTGGTAAAAGACCAAGCAAGTCAATAAGTGGAGAAATGCTTTTGCCAGGCAGTACAATGTRTCTAGGAATCAGTGTGAACTGCTCAAGTACAGCTGCAGGGTTTCGCCCGCCGCCCARCTGAGGTCGCAGTATCACAGCATGGCGCCAACTCCTCCAATTGCCAAGTCCATCCTCTGCAAAGCTGCTGTCAGATGCTGAATTTAACTCAAAGAGGCCACAGTTGTCCTGGAAAGACTTTTTACTTTCACTGGGCATTTTTTTTTCTTTCTTTCACTGGCTTGCTCTTAAAAATGCATTAGTCCCAAATAGAGTTAGCTTAAATTTAATTAGATGGATAATCACGGCTCAAGCGTACCTGTACGTTTTGCTGTAATGTTAGGCAAAGCAGTAGACATACTCAGATTAAATGGAATCCCATCTCATTACTTGTTACAGCATCAAACCCAGCTCACACCGGAACACAAATGCGTGAAACGGAGAAGTGCACATCTTAAGACACATGATCTCGTGGGAATGGTTTTAACCGTAAGCAGAGAGGGAAAAAGTTCTGACAATCTGTCTTTTTGCTTTAGTGTTACACACTCTGGAACCAGATCTTCCTTCGTGACACAGCTCTTCCAAAAGACCTGTGGCCCTTCTCCCAGTGTATTATGYGGCACACAGTCAAATCAAGTGATTTAACGAAGCAAGTTATCATGCAGCACAGTATTATGCACAACAACTAAATCAGTTGATTTAGTTACGCAAGCTATCGAGCCTTCAAGGTGGGGAAAGAGCACCTGGTTCAGTACTGYTGAAGCTTTGAGATTTTGCATTTGTATCTTCTTGTATTTTCACTCAAGGCCTTTCAAACRGGAAGGAGATAACACGCATTGCACGGGTCATGCAATACTGCTGAGAAGTGAAACAAGTYACCAGTCACAAAGAGAGCAACAGAGCGTTTCCTAGAAAGCAGTAAAACTGTGACGCTAACACAGCTGACGGACTAGTAACGCTACAAAAAACACACACACGAAAGCAAGAACTCCGAAGTCAAGCCTGGTAATTCATTAACTCCTCTTTCTACGAGGTTGTAAGGCTGCCAGGAGGCTTCCCAAYCCACTACACGATCAACCCTCCCCACGCTTTACACGTGAACCCATCCGAAAATGCTTAACCCTGCTTTAAGTTGCGCAAGGCAGAATTAATCAGCGCCTTCAGCTTTACAAACACATCTCCTTGGGTAAGGCCAGACATTTCTTGTASGGCAAGGATAAGTCAGACAACTGCAACAAGACGAGTCGGAGTAGCTGAGGAAGATCCCGCTCCTCTCCCCACCTCAGCCAGGCTTTTCAAGGCAATTTRGGCTAGCCTGTTTTACCTCGCACCACACGCAGAATGACTCTGCTCGATTCAGGCATTTCTGCACGGAGCAGGGGTGTGCAATAAGTTACTAACTGCTTAATTGCTTCTTACTGTTTCCTGACCGTCTCTCTCAAGCAGCTCTCATCAGCTGGTTCCATTCGTTCTGCCTTCTCAGCAAGTTTCTGCCTGACTCAGGCATGTTGAAGCAGCTTGCGTTTTCACGTTAATAAATTGCTAGTTGGCAGATCAAACTGATCAGCTCTCTTGCTCTGACCATCAGCTCTGACCACTGACCGTTTCTCAGCTCATGTGAGGTCCCTTTGACTTCCAAGGGTTATTATTAGTAGGGTTATCAAAAGCACACTTATGGGAAACTTCTTTTCCCCCGTAGCTTTTTGCTGTCAGTGTCGCTCTGAGTGGAAAAAAAAAAAAACTAGGCATGCCACCAATGCTCTAAGAAGGGATCTAGTCGCCTTAAAATATGTTTCATCCAAAGTGAGTTCGGGCTGCTGTCATCAAAACCTTCACGCTGTGATCCCAGCTCCATTCCTTCCCAAACAACACACAAATCCTGCGATCGTATGTGCTTTGCCCTCTTCCGGAGCAGGCAAAGGGCACCAGCTGCTGCTACAGAGGTACGCCTCGCTGAGACGCAGAGACGGGCAGGAGCTGCGCCACGGGCCAGTCTGCGTTACGAATGCTCTCTGCACGTTTGGGATAAACGCTAGTGAGAATAACCCCAGGCTAAAAGAATGAGTTGTCTAAGAACCTGAGGGGCTAACTTCATGGTTAAAAAACCCCAAATCACACTTCTCCTTAACAGGATGAGGAACTGGACAATCTTACAATTGGGGCTAGACAAAGAAACTAGTCAGGACTCAGCTTTTTTTAAAAAAAAAAAAAGAAAAAAAAGAAAAAAGATCAGGTCCATCCACCTAGTCATTTTGGAAAGACGACTAAGCTTAAACATATGAGTCAGGGTGTCAGCAGCAAATACATATGTCCTTTTGCAAGACCAAACCTTTTTCCGGAATATGAGTTAAGTCCATTACCAGGCAGACTCCTACAAATTCCAGCTGGCTCTGGGGACAAGTTAGGATTTGCAATGAATTTTTGTTTTCTTTAAACTTTTCCTAAAGCTAGTAAGAACTGGTATTTTACTACTTTGGAAGATGGGACCTTTGCCAAGCTGAAAACAAATATACTTCCAGTTTATGGAAGAAAGACACAAGTTATGGCTGGGTTAGTCCTGGAGATCCATTAAATGCTAATCTAGGATGCAAGATCTAAATTACAGAGCACCTTAAGAAGAAGGACAAGGATACACCTGGTGAGTGAAGTCTAAGAGCATACAAAGTAAGACCAGAGCATGATCACCTATCTAAACCAAACCTCTGAGACTAGGATAAAACAAACTGCATTTCTTTTGCAACATTACGAGAAAACCRGACATATTTAAGCAGTATCGATTTTCAACTCCTTTGACTGGGAAGGAACAGCTTTTATTCCCAAAGGCTCCCAYTTGTAAAAGATAGCCCCAGATGTCCCTGAACTAACTCAAACAACTTAGCGATGCAGACAGGTAACAGATCACAGTAATCCTGTTCTTCTGGCACTAAGACTAGGAACAATTTAAGGTCAGCTCCCATAGAGGCGAACCCTATTTCTGTGCAAGAGTATTTGTATGTGTAATACCTTTCAGTCTTAAGGAAGAGAGCCAGGTCCTTATAAGGACATAGCTGAAAACAAAATGAAAAATCCAGTTACTTTGGAATAGGATAAAACGTGCTCTTTTCATGGTTTCAACTCAAATATCTTCTCACTTTTTTTTTTTTTAAAGCACATCTCTCCCAACAGTGACAGCACTCAGACAAAACAAAGTACTAAACCTAGAGATATTACCAAGTTTGCCCATTGGCCGTGCAGAGAGTCCCATTTAATAGCAAGTTTCTGTAGGAACAGCCTTTATTTCATGAACCCTATTTTCTTAGGGTACAATTTATATTTTTCTTCCTGTTTGCACCCAAATATCACCCAATAACCCTTCAGAAACCTTACTGTTAACATACTCTACACTTCAATTCCAAAATGCTAGATAAATACAGACAGTCTGAAAGTCAACAACTTTACAGCAGCACGTAAATATTCTTCTCTATCCCTCACCTCAAGAGCTCATTAGAGGAATTTACTGTCTTTACCTGCGTTACACACTTAAGTGCCCCAAACTCAATCAGAAGTTTCAAATACCGCTCTTCAGACAGTAGGAGACTGCACAAGTGAAATCTGCTACCTGACTGTCAAACTATCCTCATGCCCCCCTCCAAAAAA
>NW_028186453.1:559625-565041 GCF_003343005.1 Rhea americana
AAAAAAAAAAAAAAAAAAAAAAAAAAAAAACAAGAACTGTACTGACTCTATCAGCCTCTTTTTCCCCATTCTCATACCACTGCCACAACATCCCAGCGACGAGCTTGGAGCGGTTGTAACAGACACGTACGCTCAAGCAGCGTGACAAGTAAGCTCTTCCTTGCCATGCCTATTTTAAGCATCTCACAGCAAGCCTCATCTTCCAACACCCACTCAAATGGGGCCYCGGTTTGTTTTTTCACTAGACCCAAAAGCCAAACAGCATCCCCACGTTTCGACTTTCACATCCGGGTTCAGAAGATCTCAGTTTTACTGGAAGTGCACAGTGTTAAGCCTACTAACAGTCAGCTCCTAACTCTGTTTGAAGGGAGACCTCTTTCAACCTCTCCTGGTAGGATTTCTTTGACAGTTCTTAATCATTTTTTAAAACCAAATAACTGCTAGCTACTTTTTACTCCTTTTGCAATGCTGAGATTTGTGTTTGGGTCCCACGGTATTTTTAAATGCAACGTATCAAATTCTTTACAAAGATCTTGAACAATATCAACAAGGGCCTGCTCCTTTGCACCTTTACCTCACTGCAGCACAGTTGCAACATACGTCCAGAACAGATTATCTTACCACACTGCTGTAATCCTTTACACTATCACAAGTAGATGATGACAGGACACGTATTTTAACTTAAGGCTTGGAGCTTTGCATTTCTGCATGGTCAACTCTAGTGACTTTACAAGCAGTATCAGCAAAACTTGGATCATATCTTCAGAAAAGTTTTGAGTTCTCATGAAAACACCTTCCTGGAGTATATTTGCACTGTTTCAATAAAAAGCCCACCTTAGCTAAATTACACTGGTTAAGCACGCTTGTTCTTTTTCCATTAAGAGCTGCATAAGGGCCATAATATAGAAACAGGCCTCAACACAGCATCAATCCATCTTCTCTCCCATGCATGCTTTAAGGACTCATAAGATTTGGTTCAAAGAACACTAACAGGAAAGAATGATCATGCGTTTTGATAAGAAGTCAGAGGAGTCCTTCTCTCCATCTAGGTATACTAAAAGTAAAAAAGTTTTGGAAAGCCAACTTCTATATATTTGGTGTTATGAATGGCATGTCAGGAAAAAAAAAAGGAGCTGAAAAAGCATCACTGCCAGCCTGCTTCAGATCTCTACAAAACAACACAGGCTTCCCTCCAAAAACCCAAACAATTCACAGAAAACGTAGAGTTTTGTCCCACACTACTCCATGAATAAGTACACCCAAAAGGAGATACGTGTCTCTCAGATTGAAGTCATTCCATCATCCCCCAAAACTAGTTAACAGCATTCCCCAAAGGAGAAATTCTACCCCTCGCACAAATGTATAACCACCAACTCATTTGCTTCTGCTGGCTAAAAAGGTGTTCTGTCACCTATATGAGAACAGGGCCACCAAAAGCAGGATTATCAAGCCCAGTTGCAAGAACAGACATCACAGGCATTAACTTCTTTTTTTTTTTTTTTTTCCTTTATACAACTATTGGAGGACCTGTAACACAGTAAAGGTGTCCATAGTCTGGTGCAACTAGTAATGAGAGTTGAAATCTTTCTCAAGGAAGAGAGATAACACATCTCTAGGACAAACAAAAAGTACAATGGCGAGGCAGGGAAGTGGAATAGTTTGTCTCATTCAGCAAGTACAAAGAAGAGAACCATTAACTAGAACAAAACACAGTGAAGATAGTAGAAAGCGAAAAAAGTACTTTTAACATCAGTAAATGCTCTACTTCTCTGTGGAACTCCTTACCACACTATGTCCTAAAGTCTACAAACTTATATGGTATCAAGTTTTTTTAAAAAAAAAAAGAAAAAAAAAAGGGCAAGTTAATAGAGGCAAATCTACTGAAGATGGATGAACTTCTACCAGCACATAGAAACTAGGTCTTGCTCTAGTAGTTGCTTAGCTAAAAACAGCTGGAAAAATGCTTGAGGGAAGTGTCATATACAAACTGGGCAAACGCATAACTCTTGCCTAGGCATCTGCTTTTGGCCACCAGCACAGATAAGACCTTGAGTCAAACAGACCTTTGTTCTAGCCTGGCACAGTTGCCTATTGGTATTATTTTATTTCAGTAAAAAGCAAACTAGTTTTCATCGAAAAATGCAAGTGCAAAGAGCAATGAACACATACTAACACCTCCAGCCAATTTCTTCTTTCTAAGTCATCCAGTCAGTTGGAAGTCTCCAGAAGCTGCTGCTTGTTCCAATTCTTGTGCGTTAGGAAGCCATACCCAACGGGCCTCACTGGTACCAGAGATCCATACGTCTTGCTAGCCCTCATCTCACACAGGTGTCAAGACACTCACGCGTCTTCCTCTCTCCAGATACACATACCTTTACAGAAGAATCTTTCAAACCACTTGGGGAGGAAAAGCAGACCAGCAGATCTCCTGAAAGACATCCAGAATTTCCAGAGAGACAGTGCTAGAATAACTGCCAGTTGAAGGATGAAAGGAAAATGATCCTCCACTGAATCTCCTCCTGCTTTACAAGGGAAGCCTCGATCATCCTGACACAGACTCAGTATTTGTTTCTGCCTTATTAACAGCTAACCAAAGGAGGTCTGCTAACAAGCTGAATAAATCTGACTTTTAAACATACCGTTTAACGACCCATTCCCCGTCATCCAGATCAACTGGTGACTAGGATAACCCACAAAGAAAAGCTGGATAAATGCTGCTGCTTCAGTTTGACTTGACAAACACATTTTATCTGTAAGTGGATATCGGACGGGTGACTCCAACTTCTCAAAACAGATTTGAATCTATCCCCAGCTTTTTAAGTAATTGATTACAGAAACTTCTGCTTTCTCCTTATCCCAAGTTTACATGTGTACTACGAAACTTGCATACTCTCAGAAGTCACCCCTTTCATCTTCCTTCTACAATGTAAAAAGAAATAAAGGTAATTTTGAAACTAGGCATTTCATAAAGTTTAAGGAAACACAAACTTAAAGAAACAAGAACTGGTCTTTCCCCTTGCCCCTGTTACACTAAAAATGATTTAATTGTCTGGCATTGTTTCCAAAAGGGGTATCTGAGGAAAGAGAACTGAGCTAGGGAAAAGTGAAGTACCCAGAAAAAAACTGAATCCGACTACTTCAACAATTAGAAAATGAAACTCTGCCTGCAATTAGAAGAATTTCTCTGCTACAAACTGGAAGAACAGAAGTGAAACTCTCCGTTGTTGCCTTGAAGTTAAGTTTCAAGAGCTCTGAGAGAAGCAGTTAAACTCCAAAACGTTTGTGTGCTGCACTCTAACTCCCRATTCTCTTATAAGAGGGGCCAGACAATTTGTAAAGTTAGGTACGGCTCATAAAATTGTGCTATTACACATAACACTGCTTAATACGCACGGGAGACTCTTACGCCCATAAGCAAATGGGTTTTACTTCTCCTTCTGCCCACAGGGCAGACAGAGACCAGATCAACATTGCATCATTTGCAACTACACACTGCCCAAGACCAGTTGCATTCAAACATGTTTACAGGTCTTTCAAAATACACGATCCCACACTTTCTGCAATAAGAAATCCATCTAATGCTAATAGACGTCAAAACCATTTGGATCAGAAATATACTTTAGTAATTGGAGAGAGAGGATACACTTGGCAGCTAAAGGAGGTCGTTAGATCTACAAAAACAAAAATAGAGAACAGTTCTTCAGTAGTTCACCTGCCACCTTCTTCATGCTACCAGAAAGCATCTTCCATTGCTATTACAGTAACTCTTGCCTTTCAAAGCCTTATCACGTTAATATATAATCCTTCTCTAATTAAAGTACAGGTTTAAAGTGAGAGTAATGCTGTATTGCTACAG
Source organism: Rhea americana (assembly GCF_003343005.1). Lineage (NCBI taxonomy): Eukaryota > Metazoa > Chordata > Aves > Rheiformes > Rheidae > Rhea > Rhea americana. The sequence continues at coordinate 563,482 of NW_028186453.1, forward strand.
GACCAGCACTACAGTTCGTACTAGTCTACAACTGAACTTATAAATTGAGCTCTTAAAGCTTAAGGAGAAGAAGCAGGGTCTTAAATCCTAAGTGAGCCAATCTGAGACAACGCCCCAAAATATTATGCGCTTCACGCGTATGCATGCAACTGTGCCAGCATCATCTTCCATGGTTCATTAAGATTAAGTACATCTGCACATTCCAGAAGTTCAGTGTGATTTAAACTCAGCTTGTATAAAGTCACACTTTATTGGCAGACCTCAGGGATTAGAGGAGATGCAAACGGCTCAAGACCAGAGTTTCCCCTAAGGGCATGACGAGACACCACTTTGACTCCGGAAAGGACCTACACAGACTCAGAGAGCACTATCCAACTGATAAACTTAACACCATTGTTTGGAGTCCCAAGCACCACTGCATCAGAAAATGCTTATTTTTGCTACTGTTTTCCACATTTAAACACTGACCATAGAATAAAGCCCAAGTAAAGGCTTCAGCAAATTCTGTTTGGCTGTTGTGTTGCTTATCTGATGATGTTTACTGGGGCATGTTCCCAGCCGCAGAACGGGATCCAGAACTCCACTGTCGATACCAAAGAGCTCCAGCTTGCAGTGCCAAGCTAGTAGTAAAATGGAAAACAACACTTACTCTGTCAGCCAGGAGCAAGCCAGCAAGACTGGCACATTGGCAGGAGTAGGTCAGGGCATCCCACTGCCCCTGGCCCAATTAAAAGCTCAAAAAAAGGYCTGTGCCTCACTGGACTATATAAAGTACAATCTGTAACACCATGGCATTTGTCAGAAAGCATTCACTCTGACCACAGCTCGAGCAACTGTGCAAGTCCTGAGTTATGACTAGTGACTTAAAATACCTCCCCATTTTACTGCTATCATGGACTTCTCTCCTGTATMTCTGGTGATGGCCGAGCCCTGCATGAAACGCTCTCTTTTGAGACCACACTAATAGGTTGTAGCTGTGCTTGGTAGCAGGCAATGTTTATTTTCAATTCAGGTCAGCCACTGAWCCTCACTTTTGATTTGTTTTATGATACTATTTCTGTACACAATATTGTCTCTTCCCTGCACTGAGAGGCATGCTGTATGCTGGACACAGCTGTAACTTCTGACCAAGTTCAGCTGTTCCACTTCACCTCTTTCCCCAGCCCACTCAAACCACAGCAGAGGCAGAGATCAATCAGGAGCTACAATGAGATAACAGAAAACAAAAGAACAACAGAAACAACAACAACACTGCAAGGCATTGACTCGGATTCCTAGCAAGCCTACCTTCATCACAGGGCTCCTCGACTTTCAGGAGCTACCGCCGACACAAGTGAAGACCTTAAACCCAAACCAACTCCGTTCCCAAGACGGAGCGGCCTCAGTTTCACGGTGCCTAAGTCAGCGGCTTGCAGGGCCGACACRGGGAAGTGTTTCAGTACTTTTAGACCGCAGAGCTTCCCTTGAGCCTCCAGGGTCTCCTCTCCCCCTGTTCCTAAATCTTACCCCGCTCCCCACCCAGCTTTAGCGGAATGCCACCAGGAAAAGCGCGCTCGGGCT
>NW_028186453.1:566281-567369 GCF_003343005.1 Rhea americana
CCGGGGGCGGCGCGGGGAAGCGGGGGGAGCCTCGGCGTGAGGAATTGGAGTCCTGCGCGGTGCCCCCGTCTAAAGCTGGTAACTGTGGGCGCCCTCCTGGGTGCGTAACAGGATGCCCTGCGAGAGTATTCACCCCTCTCCTGTTTTAAAATGTATTTGTTTATTGTAATTGCAGCGCGCCGTTGGGCCGTTTCGCAGCCGCCGGCTTTAAGTCGAGCTGTCAGAAGTAGGAGAAGGGCTCGGGGTGATCCCTGAGYGCCTTCAGGAGAAACCCGTGCCCGCCGGCCGAGCAAGGGGCCGCCCGGGCGGGGAGCAGAAGCCGCAGGAAGGTGGCGGAGTCGCTCCGCCGGAGGAGGAGGATTAGCCGGGGAGGTGGGTTAGCTCCGCCAGGCCGGCGGGGGGGAGAAACAGCGGCAAGAAGGGAAGGGGGGGGAAGGAAATAAGAAAAAGTGGAAAATGAAGGGGGAAAAAAAGCAAAGGGGGAAAATAGGGGAAAAAAAAAGGAGAGGGAGGAAAAGGGAAATGGAGAAAAGGAAAAGGGGAAAATGAAAAAAAGAAAAAGGGAAAGAGAAAATAGAAAAAAAAGGGGGGGAAATAAAAAGTAAAAGAGAAAAAGGAGGAAAAGAGAAAAAAGGAAAAGGGGAAAAGTAGAAAACAGTAAAAAAAGAAAAGGGGAAAAGTAGAAAAAGTTGAAAAGGAAAAGGGGAAAAAAGGAAAGGGGAAATTGAAAAAAGAAAAGGGGAAAAGGAAAATGGGAAAAATTGACAAAATTAAAAAGGCAAAAAGAAAGGGGAAAAGGAAGAAAATGAAAGAGAAAGGGAAAGGGGGAAAATGGAAAGGGAAAAGACAAAAAAGGAAAAAACAGGGAAAAGAAAAAGGAAGGAGGAAAGGGGGAGAGAAAAAAGAAGAGGGGGAAGGGGGAGAGAAAAAGGAAGAGGGAGAAAAGGGGGCAAAAAAAAGGAAATAAGGAAGAAAAAAAGGAAAGAAAAAAGGAAATGGAACAAGAGAAAAATGGAATGGAAAAAAGGAAAGAAAAGGGAGAAAAGAAAAAATAAAAAGGGAAAAGAAAAAAGAAAGGAGAAAAGAGG
>NW_028186453.1:568515-603202 GCF_003343005.1 Rhea americana
AACGAGCTGGGCGCCGAGGGGCCCGGCCTGCCGCCGCGCCTCGCCGAGCTGGGCCGCCTCGAGGAGCTCGACCTCAGCTTCAACCGCCTGCGCCGCCTGCCCGAGGGCCTGGGCCGCCTCCGGCGCCTCCGCACCCTCGACGTCGACCACAACCTGCTGCCCGCCTTCCCCGCCCCGCTCCTGGAGCTCGCCGCCCTCGAGGAGCTCGACTGCTCCGGCAACCGCCACCTCGGGGCCCTGCCCGAGGGCATCGCCGCCCTCCGCCGCCTCAAGATCCTCTGGCTGAGCGGCACCGGGCTGGCGGCCCTGCCCGAGGGCCTCTGCCAGCTGAGCGCCCTCGAGAGCCTCATGCTGGACGGCAACCGGCTGCGGGCCCTGCCCGCCGGCTTCGGCGGCCTGCAGCGCCTCAAGATGCTCAACCTCTCCTCCAACCTGCTGGGCGAGTTCCCCGCCRCCATCCTGGCCCTCACCGGCCTGGAGGAGCTCTACCTGAGCCGCAACCAGCTCACCGTGCTGCCCCCTCACCTCTGCCAGCTCCGCCAGCTCCGCACCCTCTGGCTGGACAACAACCGCATCCGCTACCTGCCTGACTCCATCGTGCTCCTCCACAGCCTGGAGGAGCTGGTGCTGCAAGGCAACCAGATCGCCATCCTGCCCGAGGGCTTTGGACAGCTGTCCCGCATCACCCTGTGGAAGATCAAGGACAACCCCCTCATCCAGCCCCCGTACGAGGTGTGCATGAAGGGCATCCCCTACATCGCAGCCTACCAGCAGGAGCTGGCCCACTCCCAGCCCGCCCTCAAACCTCGCCTCAAGCTGGTCCTCATGGGCCTAAAGGATGCGGGCAAGACCTTACTGAGACGGTGCCTCATGGAGGAGGACAGGCAGGGGGAGGATGCGGGAAGTCTGGAGGCAGGGAGCGCCCAGTCYAGAGGGTGCCCAGGCCAGCAGCAGGACACTAGGAGAACGCAGGTTGGGTGCTGCCCCTTCCCGGAGCCTCTGGATGCTTCCTTGACCCGGGTACCTGCCACGCTGCAGCTAGAACATCCTCCTGTTGAGCGGCAGGACATCCCCCACACGGCTTCTAGCAGAGTGAAGGGGGAAGCCCCGTGCCCTGCACCATCACTGCCACCGGACGCTTTCCAAGCGCCATCAGGAGCGGGACTRCCAGGAGGCGGCAAGGGCATCGAGGTGATGGACTGGACAGCAGATGCGGAGAGGGGCCTGACATTCATTGTGTATGAGCTGGCGGGGGACCCGAGCTATGATGTGATCCAGTCTTTCTTCCTCTCGCCTGGAGCCTTGTATGTACTGGTAGTGAATTTGAGTGCCTACGTCCCTCAGCACTTCTACCGCTCTGTGGGCTATTTCTTGCACTGGCTTGGTTCCAAGGTGCCCCACGCTGTGGTGTGCATGGTGGGAACCCATGCTGACCTCTGCACGGAGCGGGAGTTAGAGGAGAAGTGCCTGGACATCCATCACCAGATTGCCGTGCAGGAGAAACGGGATGCTGAGGGACTCCAGAGCTTGGTCCAGCAGGTGGATGAGGCTCTGGGACAGGACTTTGACCTGCGCTGCTCCAGCCCGCACGCCACTTTTTACGGGGTCTCGGACAAGAACTTGCGGCGGAAGAAAGCCCAGTTCCAGTATCTTTTAAACAACCGCCCGCAGATCCTCTCCCCAGTGCTGCCCTTCAGCTGCCGGGACCATTGCCAGGTGCGTCGCCTGCGGGACAAACTCCTCTCGGTGGCTGAGCACCGGGACATCTTCCCAAACCTGCACCGAGTGTTGCCCAAATCCTGGCAAGTGCTGGAGGAGCTGCACTTCCAGCCGCAGGCTCAGCAACTGTGGCTCAGCTGGTGGGACTCTGCCCGGCTGGGCTTGCAGGCGGGCCTGACGGAGGATCGGCTCCAGAGCGCTCTGTCCTACCTGCAYGAGAGTGGGAAGCTGCTCTACTTTGAGGAGCACCTCACGCTGCGRGAGTATGTGTTCCACAATCTGCCGCGGCTCATCGACATCCTCAACGTCTTCTGCCAGCGGGATGCCACCGTGCTGCTCCAGAAACTGCTCAGCGACACCCACATCGATGAGCTGAGGGCCACCCAGCTCCATCACTACGTGGAGGGCTTCTTGCTGCACGGCCTCCTCCCTGCCCACATCATCCGCCTGCTTCTCAAGCCCCACATCCAGAGCCGGGAAGACCTACAGCTTATCCTGGAGCTGCTGGAGAAGATGGGGCTCTGCTACTGTGTCAACAAACCCAAATGCAAGCCCCTGAACGGGGCGGCTGCCTGGTACAAGTTCCCCTGYTATGTGAAGAACGAGGTGCCCCACGCCGAGGCGTGGATTAACGGCGCCAATCTGAGCGGACAGTCCTTTGTGGTTGAGCAACTGCAGATCGAATATAGCTTTCCGTTCATTTTCCCACCCGGCTTGTTYGCGCGCTACAGCGTCCAGATCAACAGCCACGTGGTTCAGCGGTCGGATGGCAAATACCAGATCTACGCCTACCGGGGGAAGGTGCCTGTGGTGGTGAGTTACCGGCCTGCCAGGGGAGCTCTGCAGCCGGATACTCTGTCTATTGCTAGTCACGCATCCCTACCAAATATCTGGACAGCCTGGCAAGCCATAACCCCTTTAGTGGAAGAACTGAATGTCCTGCTCCAAGAATGGCCGGGCCTGTACTACACTGTGCACGTCCTCTGTTCTAAGTGCCTTAAAAGAGGGTCACCCAACCCGCACACTTTCCCAGGTAAGGCACGACCCTGCCGGCCTTTTGTCCCTTCCACGGCTTCTCCCCTTCTGGGAGGGAGGTTTGCGGTGTTCCTCTCRGCTCTGTCTTGTTTTGCCTTTGCTGTAGCTCTTTTCCCCGATGACTTGGGTCACGCGAGAAAATAGCTTCAAGGGGAGAGGCTTAAAATAACCTTATTCGGAGATGGAGGTGGTGGGAGGGAGTAACGTCCACCTTTGCAGGTGCCTTCTTTCTCTGCTTTCTGGATACTGCTGCTGATGCTGTTGGAAAGGCCCAGCCCTATCTTTCTTGTTTTGATTCCTATGAATAGTTCYGTGGGTTTTTTTTCTTTATTGCTTTAGCTAGCAGCCTCCTCTTTGGACTTTTTGTAATCACAGATGGAGACTACTAAAAGACCCCTGGGTGCCCCCCCCCAATAAAAAACCCCTGACCTGTGATGTAGCCACAGAGAATGCGAGAAAGCTCCCCATAGTAAACACTGGGTGTTTTGGCTTTTGTAGTCCTCTGTAAAAAGCTCCCTCTTGTCTACGAGGTGCTGTCTCTAGCAGGAGGCTAGAGGAGAGAGGAAGATGCTCCATCTTCTTTGTTTCAGTGGCTCACCTAGAAGCGATTCCCCGCCGCCTGCGGGTTYGGGAGCTATTGTTCCTGGGAAGAAAACCCTAGTTCTTTCCCTTCCATCCTCAGCTGTCCCACTTTTTTGAAAGAAAAAAAGCGTTCTCTCTCTCTCTCCTCTGGAACGTAACTAGTCACGGTGCTTTTTAAAGCCGTCGCATGAAGTCGCGATCACGTGGGTGTTTTCCAGCGGTTTTACTTGGTGTGTGYGCAGGTGCTGCCTTCTCACCCATCTCCTCCCTACCCTGCCGTACGGCTCTGGGGTTTGCTGCGGGAAAGCTGTTTTAGCATGCAAATCTATGAAAAATCAAAATCGCCTCTGAATCGTAAGCAGCGCCCTAGAAAAGCCCGTTTCCTCCCCAACCGTGTTGGAAGTATTCTTAAACCTTGATCTTTCATAGCTAAACTGAAATAGTGAGGGAGCAGGAGCGTGCCTTGAGTTGAAGCAAGCAGCGGTGCCGACCTGGTTCGTAGGAGAACGTGAATAATAGGGTGCTCTGTTTTTGTTTTATTTCTTCGTTTTCTGGGTCTGAAAACACAGAGATGCTTTTTGCTCCTCAGCCTGTGTCCTGGCTCTGTTGATTGCATCTTCCTCTAAAAGCGTTATCTTACGTAAGGACCGTTGCGTGTGTGTGTCGGCGGGGGGGGAGAGCCTGGCATGTGAACCCAGGCTGTGCAAAATGCAAAGTAGCAGCAGCATGATCCATTTCTCTTGCTGCTGACACGGTGCTCTGAGCACTGCTTTCGAAAAAAAATAGAATAAAAACCTTAAAAAAAAATGACCCACGAGAGCAAACTGTATGTCCAGGTGTTGAGACAGCTACTGAAGATTTAGCTTGTGATCAGATGGCACCTGCAGCTGTGTGTATTCTTTTGTGAGTGTTTCATGGCTGATGCTTTTTGTAAATAGAAGATGTTTTAAGGTGAAATGTGAAAGAGATCCAAATGGTGTCGGCATCTTTGCTAACCACTGAAAAACCTGAGCAGGCTCAGAAAGATACCTGAGCAGGCTCAGAAAGATAAGGAGCGAGTTGAAGCCAAATGGCTTTTCCCTTTGGATTTGGCTGGGTCATATATATGTTTCCTGAGAGCTGGGGAAACATTACTTCCACCAAGCAGCCAAGCCTGGTGTGCTGGGAAGCTGGGGTGCCGGTAGGCAGCACGTCATTTGGTGCTCTTCCCTGTGTGTCTGCTCCGCTAATAAAAGTCTGTTTAGGAGCTCTAAATGGGAATCGTGAAGCTGAGGATTTTTCTTTCCCCTTCCTCGCTTTGGTTTTGTTGTTTGGGAGGTCTGTGTGTTTAGGTTATGCTGCCAAGCTTGCTCTTGTGCAAATGAACTGTAGTTGGAGTCACTTGGGACAGGGTGTAGGGCAAGAGCAGGTCTCATGTTATGAAAGTGCACAGTGAGGGAGATGTCTGGGTTTTTTTTTCTGAGCAATTTCAATGGAAATTCCAGGCAATTACAGCACTGCTTAATTCTTAAAGAGGGCTGTGGGTTTTTTTTTTAGGACTGTGTTGAAGAACCACTTTGCAGCCTGTTAGCCTTAATAAGGGAAATACTTCTGTGGAGGCACTGCCAAGTTTGTGCTCAAAGATGGAAGTGGAGCTTGGCTGTGCGTCCGGTTGTGCAATCAGTGTTGTCGTTAACGAAACYGAGGGATGACCGAAGAATGCACCAAAATTTTTATTGGAACCCCCTTCAAAGAGGGGACTTGGATGTTCACGAGTTGAGGAGTCAGCCACGAATACTCAGTCCTAGCTTTTACCCCCCCCCCATTCCTTCCCACTTAGCCCTTCATGCACTGCTCTAAAACTTCAGTTGTTTRACAAACACAGAAATTTTCTCGAAACAAGCCGGTGGGCATAGAAACGGTTAATAAGAATTGGGATTCTGGATTCTTTCTTTTGAGGGTTTATTGCAAATAGCAAAGGAAAAAAAATGCCTTGCCAGGGTCCTTTTAAGGAAATTTTTGTGTCTGAAACATGGTTTTGTAGCTGGGTGAAATAGTAACTGAATTGGAATCTGAGCTGGAATCTGACTGCGCTTTGAGGCTGCAGTCATCAGCTCGGCTGATAAGTGAGGTGCTGAAAATGTATTTAATTTTTCTTTTGCTCTGTATCTAAATAAAAAGCCCCCTTCCAAACGAAGCGCATCCCTGCTTGGCCTGACCGACGCGAGTCGTTTTCCCCTGCGAGCCAGCGAGAGCTCGGTCGGACTGTCGCAGGCGTTGTGAAACGCTCTGATTTTCTGTGTTATGGTTTTATGGTTCCTGGATTGAAGGGCTTTTAGGTTGCTCACGTCCCACAGGCTATAAAGCGGCTGGAGGAGGGGGAAGCCGCCGGCCCGCCGCCGGCTGCCTGGTGGACACGTGTGCTTTGTTTGAACGGACAAAGTAGCGTGACCGGATTTTCCAGGCTCTCCTTGTTTGCACCTGCTAACTGCCCTGCTGCCGTCCCCTCTTCTGCAGGGGTGTTTAAAGGGGCTGCAAAGTTGTGGATTTCTGGCTTGTGTGCGAAGTTAGACAAAACACGCGTGTGCGGCATGTACTCTTTTCTTACTGCAGGGTGGAAAGAGCCTGGAGAGCAACGTTATGCCGGGCCGTTTGGGAGCTGGTTTGGCTGTGGCGGTGGGCAGGGGTGAGGGGAGTTTCTGCTAACCTTTGCTAGACCTCAGAATTACAAAAGCCCGTCTGTTTCTTGGAGAGGACCCTTGGGAATTTGTGAGGAGRAGGTGGACAACACTGGATGAAAAGTAAGAGGGTCCATTAAAACAGTTAAACCTTGCTCCGAGCCAGGCTGGGTCCCAGCCARTTTGGGCTCATCTGAGCTGCGTTCTGCACGAGGTATCCCGATGCTACCCTCTCAGAGTCGACGTTTTTGTGTTTGGCCAGTGGCTTGCCTTTTTTTTTTTTCCTACTTGTGAAGTTGGCTGTGGGAATACAGACACGAGAAGGCCAAGGGATTGTGCCAGCTGCAGAGAACCGACCAAAAGGTGTCGGAAGCAAGACAAGATCTGAATTTTTCATGGATTAAAAATGCGCCAATGCACACAATAGCCACAGAAAAAGATGCTGTGTGCAAACCCAGCAACCCCTTCCAAAAGGATGCTGCAAAGCTACAGGGGGTGTGGAGAGGGGCCGCGGGACTGCCCAGAGCTGGATAGGCCTCCTGAGGAGAGAGAGCACAATTCTTCCGTCTGCCTTGCTCCCTCCTTGTTGCTGCTTTCCTAAGGTATCAAAATGAAGAGGAGATCATGAGCCTTCCCTCTGCCTGTCTCCTATATGAAAGATAAACAGAAGGTAGGAGTATATGTCCATCACCTTTGGCGTGTAGAAGAAGGTGTTTTTCTTCTATCTAAAGCGTAGTTCCTTTATGAAACCCTCTGCTGTGCCCAGAGCAGGGCTAATTCTAGGTCACCTTATTAGGCATGTGATTCCATGCTCACCTTCCCCTCATCAGGGTCAGAAGCTCCCTCAGCAGCTGGGATGGAGTCGCAGGGTGGGGAGGTGGAAGATCCCATGCTGTGTCATTCTAGCAAGCCCCGCAGCAGGTGAGAGGCCCCACAGCAGGTGGGACAGGTTTGGTCAGAAGGTCTCAAAAATTGAAATTGACTCCAAAAAATTTTGAGTTGTCCTTGAAAGAAAGGCTGGTGTCAGGTGTCTGGTTGCTCTTAGTAATTAAATTACAGGTGGCTGGGGGGGGTTGCACAGACAGTTGCTATTAGAGCAATGCCTGCTTGTAACACAACCTGATGCCAGTATTTGGCAGCCTTTTATTGGCCCTCTTTGAGGGCTGGGTCTTTTTTGGCCTTATTTTCGAGGCGGATGCTGCAGCCATTGGGAGCGGTCGTTATACTCTGAAAGATGTAGCTTTGGTGGAGTGCTGTGGCTGGTGGGACAAGACTTTTCAGCACGGCATAAGCACCAGACATCGATGATCTGAGTGGCAGGGGAGTAAAGCTGAATCAGGCCCAATAAATTGGGAGGAAAACAGGTAAGTTGCTAAGCTTGATGAAACTAGTGTGATTGGGAAAAAAATGCATAGAGCACTGTTTGTTTAGCTTACCAGTTGAGGACTGATTTATGTGCTGCTAAGGCGATGCTCTTGGGCGATGTGGCTTGCTGTATGTAACGGTGTAGAAACCCAGGCATTGCATGGTGAGCACTTGAGGTCCTCTCGCTTGGTGGCCGTGGTGGGGCATCCTCTAATTTAACCRATATGTTGGGGGAAGAGATAACCAAGCTCTGGCTTTGTGATCTTGGAGGAGGCAAGGAAGTTGCCAGAGGAAGAGCGCGGCACGCAGCGTGGCTGGCTGTCCTGGGAGCATGGCTGGTGGGGCACAGGGTGTGGGAACCAGTCCTTGGGGAGAAACTGGAACAGCTGGCTCAGAGCCGGGGCTCGTTCTTCCCAAAGCTACTGAGTAGGCTGGTCAGGATGCCTGCCCGCTGGGCTCGTGGCAGAGTAGCTTGCTATCAGACTGACTCAGGAAACGGAAACGGAAGGGACAAACTCGCTGCGGATACCAGAAGAGAGCTTCGGGCTTTGAACAGCCTTTTTTAAGTGCTGCCATTTTTGCTTAGCATGTGTTGTGTGCATCCTTGTGTGTGTATGTACCTACCTATTTTAATGTTCCTACTATGGAACTTGCCAAAATTACTTGAAGTTAGGATTGCAATATGTGTTATTTCAAACTATTTGGAGGAATTCTCTTCTGCATGTGAAAATTTCTGATACATTCCAGCTAAAGGAAATATTTCTTGGTATGCCAGCAGCGGTACAAGAAAAGTCTTCTACTCCCTGGATGCTTGTTAGGCTACCAGCAGAGGCTGCCTCCCCTGCTGGGTATCTCTGAGATCTCTCTGGGCAATATGCTCTTGATTTAACTTCTAAATATAAACATTGCAAAGCCCTCCAAACATGCCAGCAATCTTCAAGTGAGATGCATAATAACAAAGAAAACAGCTTGCAAGCTGCTGTTTGGGGGAAACATTTCAGGTCTTGGGCCCTACAGACATTGCATTGCCATCACTGAATCAGGAAACCACTAGATTAAATTGAGCAGATCTTTTTAGTTTGGTTAGTGAAGCAAAGCACACTTTTTGGCCTTTATTGCATTACTTCTTAAGAGATTTGTCTTTGCAGGAAACAACCTATAAAAGAGCTGCTCGTCCCAAATGATTCTTCTTTTCATTGCACAAGAACTACTTAAAAACTACTCACAGTGTTGAATTGAAATCTTGATGTAGGTTTTTCCCTCTCTACATTCAACTGATTGCGTGAGGACTGATTTGTGCTCTGCTTCATCGCGCTGGGGGTGCAGATGTCCTGTAACCTGCTTTGTTTCTTGCTGTGTGCACCATTTTTTTTGTGCTACCGTGCCTCGTTTGTTAAAAACACCTGAAAGGATGAGGTTGGCTGGGGTATATCATACATGTCATCCTAGCACTTGCTAAGGAAGGTTGAAAAAGAAAACAAAAAACCTACAGAACATAATTGATTTATGAAGGATGCTGTCTTTTGTGACACAGATCCTTGTGCTGATGCAAGCTTTCCATATTTAAGATGCTATGAGGTGCATATGTCTTTGAGAGGAAGGCCCCAGGTGTAAGTATATTGGTAGATCCTATTCCTTTTTCCTCTTCTAAGCAGAGGAGGAATAACCTCTGCAAATGAGTAAGGAAAATAGTGGTTTTGGGGGATGAACAGAAGATAATCGGTTCGTCCTTGTACCCTCAAATCTGCTTCTCTGTGGTTGTAGCGTGTGCCTTTCTCCTACAGATACAGGCAAATGTGAGAATAAAGCAAAGCTGTCTGGAGCCAAATAAGGTCACCTCTCTTCAGGTGAGCTTATGGGATGCCAATTAAAGGCTGTGCTATTTTTGGATTGTTTTCATCCTTTTGGTGGTGAAATAGGAAAGGGAGAGCCTTGTAGGAATGGAAAGTGGGAAGACTTAAAGTACAATCCAAATTATAATAACGAGCTCCTSCTGCTGCAGACAAAAATCTGGTGATGCTTTTGGCTAGTGGAGAACATATCGGGGTCTAAAGAAAGCAATGTAGTTGGGTTGTACGGACCTCAGCRTGCTTGTTTGATCTGTTGTACACTGATTGCTTTATCTGTGGTGGACGTGCTCTTGGRCTCCTGGGACTGCAGTATGAAAGAGCTGCCTCTGATACAGAGGATGAGGAGGCRCTGGCATTTTCAGAAGCTTTTGAGTGTACAGGACGTAGATAACTTGCGTCCTGGAACAGGAAGGTCACCCATGTGGATGTTGCCTTCTTCCAGATAAGTGGTGTGCAGAGGTCCTGGGATGCAGCATCTGGGGATGTCTCTGCGGGAGACAGTTATGAGAACTGGGATAATTTCTGTGGGGAAGGAAAGACCAGGGAAGCGCCTGTGGRCTGGTTGATATTGGTAGAATCAAGAAGGTCGAGCCAGATTTCACTTGAGGTGTTGATCTAGACTATCTTCAAGGGTTTATCATTCTGCCTCACTGGGCTGGTAGAAGATGTCAGGCTGAAGCTGTATTGTACTTGTGGTGTTTTCCTGGGTAAATCTTGGTCCTGGACATGCCATTTGGATGGCTGAAGTGGTCAGTGCCRGCATGCTTTAGGACTGATGCAGTCTCCCAGGCTCTGTGGTTGGGATGACTTGCCAGYGGATTGCACTGAGCTGTGACTACCAGAGCACTTGCCTGCTTGAACTGGTTGTGGTTTAAAGCCTAACCTTAGTTTTAGATTTGTGTTTTTTTCCAGTGGTCATTTTGCAGTGCTCTGCGCTTGTCTCAAAGGTGTACTTAGTAGCTTTAGCTATGGCTAAGTTGGTCTTCGCAGGGGAATGGGCCAGGCTAGGACCTTGCAAACAAGATGACATTGCTTAGACTTTGCAAGGTAACGTTAATTTTGAATCGACAGTCTGGCTTGGCGAAGTGCTGCGTGAACCAGACGCTGGCTTGGAGGTGAGCGAGGCRCTTCTATTGGACTAGCGATTTGTGAGGGTCGGACAAGACTGAGCTGTGGAGGCAGGTAACTGCATCCTGTTCAAACCTGCCAGGTTTTGTCACCGCGTGGTGACTCAGAAGTGATGCTTGAATACTCCAGGGAGGAGCTGCATCATCCTGGGTTACACTGAATTGTTCCACTGAGACGACAGGAGACTTCTGGGCTTTTGTTAGCTGCATTTTGCAAACGTAGCTGAATGTATTTCCGTAAAACCCCTTATAAAAAGTGATACCAGGATATCTTCCCCTTTACCGATTTGTAGGATGATGCTTGCCAGAAGTCCAGTTCAGATAAGCCTTTTAGTTTGTTTTTTAGGAGAGGAAACCCGGATCCCTCCCRGTCCATTCCATTTCCTCCTCCTTCCGTTCGTACCTCCGCTTTCTGGAGACTCTCCCTGTGGCAGCGTAGYAGGAAGGAAACACATAAGTAAGCAAGAATGCTAGGAGGACCTCAGRCTGCAATGATAAAATTAATATTGTAGGTGTTTGTCCTAGCAGGGCCCGGGATCCTGCCACGCTTAACTCGAGGATTGTGTCACTTGAGTGATCTGATGTAGTGACTCACTGGTTTCTGTGTGACARATTCCTTTGGGGGCATGTTCCCTGCATTTTTAGCAGGTCCTTTCATTTCCTACCCTATGGAGCGAGTGCTGGCCTCTGAAAAGGGACAGATCCTGCCCCTGCGCCAGGGCCAGGTTATCGAGGAGCTTCCTGAAAAATGAATCGGCTGTAGTTTCYGCTGGGCAGCCAGCCCCTGTAGGCTGTGGTACCAGATGCCTGATCTATTTTGCATCCCATTTGTYTAGCTGCTCTTTCTGCTGTGTGAAACCACACAGTGTGAAAATGTGGAAGGTGAACATAGTCGCTGGGTCTTGCTTGRCCTTTGCAAGACATAGGCAATGCATTTTTTTGCCCACATGTCAACGCAGTGCTGGAAGCAGGGGACTACCGGAGAGGCTGGAACTGTCCCAAACTTACCCCAAAACAAGTGTCCTCACAGCTAGCAAGGTCCCTTGCTGCGTGAGCAGCAAACGGAGAATGAGTCTCCTGCAATGGTAGAAATCTGCATCTGTCTCGTGGCCTCTAAAACATTRCGGTGGGTGCAGCAGAATTGCAGAATTRTCCTGCCGTGGACTGCAAGCGCTGYGTGGCGTGGTGGCACCCGGCTGCATCCCTAGCTGTTGCTGTGGAGCTCTRCTGCTGACCATTTAGTAACCTGCTGCRCTCACTGCTGCCTGTTCTGTAGGTAAAGCAGTCAAATATRGGCACCAGAGCCATTTTTTTCCCTGAGCAGTTAATGTTACAAAGTGTGGGRTGCGTGTAAGGACTTAGAAATGTGCAGAGCTGAAATGCAAAGGCACAGAGCATACAGTGTGGAGGGTGAGAAGACAGGGACCTCTATTTGAGACTGTTGCCTGACATCAGTCTTTTATTGCATATTCCCAAACAGTTGCRTTTTCATCGCCATCGTTAATGTTCTCAGATAAATTGAGGCCGATCAAGAGTGAAGGTGGGAAAGGCTGGGGATGATGATCTGTTCTGAAAAGCTTGTATCTCCTTCTGTTGACTCTTGTGATGTTCCTGTCTCTATCCTTCACGCTGCCTCTGTGTATTTTCACTGTGTGTGTGTGTGTGTGTGTGTGTGTGTGTGTGTGTGTGTATATGTCTCACTAGTCTCTGCATGCATCCTTCCTCTACTCCATTAATTACAGGGAAAAAGAGCTTTGCTGTCTCTCAGATTGCTAACCATTGCATTTTTCAGGGTTGCTATCGACAGCGAGATGCAGCTGCGTTTATGACAGTGCATGAGGGGGAACGTTTCAAGGTATCGGTGCGCAATGCATTTGTTTTTTCCTTAAAAAGAGCTCAGCAGTTGGGGCCTCACATATACGGGAGCAAAGGGGACTGGGGTGGCTGCAAAATTTAGCAGTCCCTTTCCTTGRGTAATTCCTCGTTTCTGTCTGCGAAGTGGGGAGCTGCTCCCAGGAACAGTGCCCTTCCTTGGCAGGGGGCTTTAGTCGTGATGGGGCCGGGAGGAGGAACCAGGGCGACGTCYCCGCGTGCTGGCGAGGGCATCCCTGCTGCGATAGTTGCCTGTTGATAAGTTTGTGCCACTGGAGTGGAAGGGACGGAGGGTTTTGTGCGTGTTCCCTCTCCCTGGCAGCGTGGGGCTTCTCACCTGCTCACTACACAGGTTTTTTTATTTTTGAGGCAGAGCTGCTGGTTGGGGTTGAGTGTGCTCAAGCAGAGGGTGTTCGGTGGCAGGTTTCCAAACCAGGGAGTCTGCAGCGAGCACCAGGCCTAGTTAGATGCGTTATATAACAGGATAAGTTTTCAAATCTCTCTGCATTTCTCTAATTCTTCCTTTTAAACAAACTACTACTTTGCCCGAGTGAGACTTTGACACTCTTATTTCAGATAACGGCACACACTGGACTGGAATATTCTCCTGTCCAAATGACCCGGGTTTAGCCAAGTGGCTAAATTTTGGAAACTTATCTAAAAAGAGCTTCTGCAATCTGACATAATGTGTCTTGTCTGCTCGCACCGTGCTCGTCCTGGCTTTGCACGGGGCCCCATGGCACTCCTGTTCTGCTCTCTAGAGTCCTGTCCTCTTGGCAGAGGTCCTCTCCACCTTGTTCCTTACTGTGGGACTCGGAGCTCRGTTAAAAAGGTAGGAATAAGCCTTTTTCTCTGATAGCAGGGTTTTGTTTTTCTCTCTAGCAGCCTGGCTGTGTAGTGAGTGCCAATGGTTCTGGATTTTACCTCCCCATTCAAATTCTGGGAGGGCAGCATAGGGAGGGTGCGGTGTTGCGCCCCCACCAAGGTAGGGAGGCAACCGCATGTTTAATGGGAGCGCGTGCAGAAATCGGTCTTGGCTCTGCTTTCACAGATCTCTAATTCAGAGACCTCCTTTCGTTGTACCCGCTGTTACAGACCATAGCTCAGACATCTCGGGTTTGAAAACATTCTGCTCCAGTCGTGCCCAGCTGGAGCTGTTTGGCTTCTTGATGGCATGACAATTGTAAAAAAAAAAGAAAGTTTGAAAGGTTGAATTATTTTGTCCTTTCTATTTAAGACGGCTCCTTGAAACTTTGAGCTTGTATTAGTGTCATTGACAGCTCTACTTCAGCTGGTTTCTGGCTTCTTTCTGAACATCCCATGCCTGATTTCAAGCTGAAATGGGAGTGAACACAGAAAAGCGGGATGTTAGGAAGAGATGCCGTTTCTTGCTGGCTGCCGTGCCCCCAGAGTTCTGCTGAGCAAGGACTTAATACTCTTTTAAAGCTTCTAGTGGACCATCATGCAGAAGCGTTCAGCGGATAGGAACAAGCAGGTGAAGATGGAGCTGCTATGAGCCTCGCTCTGGACCTTCGGTTGCTTGCAGATACCTTTGCCCGAGTGCATGACAGTGCTAGAGGACTGCATGAGGAAGAACGCTCGTGTGTGTTCTGTCCTCCCCAACAGCTTTGGCTGTATCTCTCCGGTGAGCCTCTGCTGTCGGGTTTTGTGTCGTCTTGGTGTTGGAGGAGAAGCCTGTGGTCTTGCTTTGGTGATGTTTTCACAAAAGCCTTAGCTGCAAGAAGTTTGTAGTATCTTAGAGGCACATGCCTGGAAGGAGTCCTTATGGCTCGTAAGTAGACGATCGCTGTTGGATCTTGGCAAGATCCTAATTGTTGTTTGTGGGCGCAAATAATTCAGCCCAGCAAGTGGCTTTCTTAGGATAAGATGCTGAAACAAATGATGAAGAGTTGAGCCTTATACAGCTCTTTTCCCAAGCAGTATATTTGTGCATRTATATATTTTTTCAAAAAAAATATATATGCATGCACACACACACACACATATATATATATATACACACATACAATATGTTATATAAATATATTAATATACATATTATATTTGGGGGGGATAAAATTTGGGGAATTTTATTTTGGGATCAGAAAATCCCCAATTCTAGAATCTTTTGTAACAGAAAACTACYAAGAGGCTTTTAAAGCTGTCTGTTATTTTAAATTTGTTCCTTGTCCTCCTTTAAMGTAAACCACTAGTTTCTCCTACAGCAAAACGGAGCCTATCACGCTCTGTTCAGCTTCGCTGCAGACGCTCTGAAGTGCGTGCGTGTATATGCATAATGTTAAGAAAATGTTGCCAAACAAGGCAAGACCTGCGCGCACCAGTGATTCACGTAGGGATCTGATAAAAATCCTTTGGGCTGAAGAGGCTGTGATGAGAGCAGGTGTTTGCTGTGTGGGTTTGGGTACCTGAGCTGGCTCCGGATGGGTAACTGATTTTGTGGCTGCTCCTTCCCCCAAGGAGCAGGTTGGACACTCGCGAGGTGGTTCTTGCCAGAAGCTTGGGCAACCTGAGTTCAGCCCTTGCCTGGCCTCAGCTCCGTTGCAGATACGACCCACTGTGTTGTCCTTGTGTGGGAAACCCGTGAGCAAGCTCCAGGTGGGAGGCTTGTCTCTTTGCTGTGTTTGCTGCGCTGTTTAACTATCACTCCTCTGGGACAGCACCTCTGAGGGTTGTTAAACAGCCTCTTCTCGGCAGCTGCCCTGCAACGCAATAGTCCTGTGTGTAATCCTGCTTCTTTGGGACGTGCTCCAGCCCCATCCAAGCTYTGCCGGTGAACGCTGGGACAGGCAGCACTTGCAAAGTGGTGGCTGTGCTGGAGATGGTGTTTCTGCTTCTTGCTCTGTGCTGCTTTATCCTCAGTTGCATAATGCAGCGTGATGCYGTTAATCCGATGGTCGTTACAGAAGGATTTAAAACTCTTCTTAATCAGAAGTCATTTTTAATAAAGCTTTGCCTTGCTTGGAAGGCTGTTCTGTTGGCCTGCATGGTCAAGAAAAATGCAGGACTCCAAGGGGGTGGCAGGGAAACAAGAGCATGGGGAAGGGGCGTAGGTGCCTCTGGTAGTTGGGCAGGTGCTGGTGAAGTCCCAAAAATGCAGAACACRTTTAAACTAGCACCAACAATAAAGGCTGTTCCTAATCCAGTCTGGCTCRTGCTCCTCCTTTAAAAACTCTTTCCAGAATACTGGTGGTCCTCCTGAGCCTCGTGCGTCTTTCAGAGCAAAGTGTGATTCTGGGTGAAATGCGGGAGAAGAGGGGATGCTCTTAGCTTGTCTCTAATGACATTTTGTGTGAATTTGTGCGTGATTGCCCGTGGTTTCTTTGGCTGTCACTGTGCTTTTGTATTGCAGAAAGTACCCTGGCTCTTTTTAAAAATGCACGGTCTCTGAAATGTGCTGTCTTTCCCTCCTCTGCACYGGAGTYTTTTGTCYRCTTTTCCTGTGGAAACCATCTGAAGCTGCCCTGYCTGTTTTAACTGCCCTTKGGAGAAAGTCTGGCTCCAGGAGCCKGAGCTCCAGCTCTGATAGGTGTTTCATCCTGCCAGTTCCTGCTTTCCYGGTCCTGATAGTCCTCATGCTTGGGGTCTCTTGACCAGCTGCTTAAGGTTCTCCTAAGTCTTCTCTCTCTGATCAGTACGAATAAAGRCATGGGAATTGTTGAAGTTACTTCTTCTGAAGGGCCCTCTGGGAGCAGAGTGGTGCAGGCCGTGTCCGGAGGAGAGCCAGCCGGCTTGTGGTTCAGGTGGGACGATGAAACACATAAAGAAGAGGGAGCCAGGACTGTGTAACAGCGACATTGGGGAAGAAGCGCATCAGAGTCATCCTCCTGATGGAAAGCTACCTGGAGGAGAAACTGGAAATAACACAAGTTTGTGKAACAAATAGACCAAGGAGGAGTTCGGCTCTGTTGCCGAGCCACGTGGCAGGGCACGCAGCTCCTGAGCATGAGGACTGATGCAGGGTGATGGAGAAGATGGTGGAGGAGTGAAGTGTCGTCTTAGAAAGACTGTTGCCTCTCTGCTGATGAGTTCTTTACAGCCWTGCTTCTTGCTCCTTCAGGGGCGAACACGACTGCTGTGGGAGTTTTTAACATCAAAGAAAGATGGTGCAATTTATTGTTGTTTTAGGGCACCAAGAATCCCAAACGACGTGGCGTTTTTCAGGCAATGAACTCTGCAGGAGTTAAGTAGCAAAGCTGCTGTTGCTAAACTTGCATACTGTACCATTTTGGAAGGCATTCCAATGGCAGAAAAAAATAGCAGTCAGAGGCAGTAAAACAGTCTATAATATGAAGTCCATAAATTSCCCATTTTCAGTGGGGAAAGTGTGTGTGCATAAGCAAAGGCTAGTTATTTCCTTGATTACAGCTGTTAGTTGTAGTCACCTGTTTAGGGAATGAGAGGGTTTGGAAAATGATTAAATGATTGGAAATGTTGGGGATTCACTGGAGGAAAAAAAAAAAGATTTAAAAGATTAGTCCTCATCCCTTCTGGAAAAGGGAACAAGTAGAAAGAGATTTTGTAAAAGCTCTTCCTAGTAAGAGGACAAACAGGGCTTTGTTTTTGACCATTCAGCAGGGCAAAGCCAGCAACTCACTTAGACTTCAAAGACAGCAATTTTGGTACTAATAGAAATACTTTAAATCAAAGGGCTGGAGAGGATTTAAAACAGCGTGTTCTCTACTTCTGCTGGCACTGGGAAATCCCTGGCTCTGATCTCTTTGGAGTGTGCTGCTTGCACGCTGCCGTGTGCCCCAGCAATGCTTTTACTGAAAACACGAGTCTTACAGGTGAGACCAAGAGAAGGGTTGGCCACCRGCTTTAGTGCTTTGTCCTGATTTCTGCTGTGTTGCTTGAGCTGTACGGCCAAGTCAACATCAYGCTCTGACAAGAAAAACAGCCTAAAAACCTAAAACCAAGCTTGGGAAGTTTTGGTATAAGGGAAAAAAACCTAGGTGCAGAGAAGCAAATCATACCCTCTTTCTTTGTAATTAATTAAACTTCTGTGGTTGTGCAGGTTCCTACTCTGTACCTCTTATCAGAGTGTAGTTATTAACTAGCAGAAATTTGCAGGAGAAGCAGCAAGGAGGCATTTTGTTATGTTCAAATTAAGCATGATTCTAGAATAAATTTTGTAATGGAYAAGTACCGATGAAATCTCACGGTGAAGTGGCGTCAAGAGAACATAGTGTTAATACATTAAAATGGGGCTTCTGTGCCTTGCYTTTAACTTAAGGGCAAGTTTAAATTGCTGCAATTAACAGATAAAAGACTTCGTTTATCAAACATTTGAGCACGAATGGGAGTTACGGCAATCCGACTTTGTTTGTTAAACCGGTAGGATTACGAAGGGAAAGAATGTGAATTTGTGCCTTTGTTTAAATGGGCTSCCTGGTGAACAGTCTACAGGGAGAGCTGTGAGTAGAGCTTTAGAGTAGCTGAAGTTACTTTTGAGGTGAGATGCATGCACAATATACCTCTGCAAAGGATCTGGAAGGCAATGCTTACCATGCCAGTTAGCAAAATAGCTTCTTCCATTCAATTCAGAGTTTGTTGAACCTGTTTATTTAAGCCTTGGAATGGGCCTAAGGCGAGAGCAGTTCATGGAGTCAAGTTACTTTTACACAGGGAGAAGTTTATTTAATCTCAGGAAAAAACGTTGGACAATGCAGGTATGTACATGTCTTTCACATGCATTTTTGGATTGTTTTGTCTTTTTCTTGGCTGGCAAAAGGCAGGTGATTCCAAGATGAAGGCTGTTATGGCAGAACRAGGAAGGCTGCTGCAAGGGAGATCGCAGGTCTTCTGCTTCTCAGCCAGACTTTGCTGAACTCTCATTGCAGACGGAGGGACTGGGTAATCTGGATCCTGCCTCCAGCCGTGACCGTGTGGGAGGGGTGAGAAAAAGTGAAGTGCATGAGACACTTGTCCATAATATTCTCCTAGCCTTTGGGTATTTTCAGCTCAGGGGTTTGTCTCTAGTAGTGCTTAGACGGTCTCTTCTGGTTACTTTTCTGGTCTCTTCTTGAACCCATGTGAACCTACTGAATCTATCGTGTAACGCGGCAAGGAGTTCCACAGATTGTGTCCGCTGCRTGGTGGTGACCCTCCTCCGTTGATTCGCTTTGCGTGAGCTGGCCTCAGCAGCGTTTGATGCTTCCCAGTCCCTGTGCTGAAGCAGGCGAAAAGCGATCGGCCAGTTCTGGTCGAAGCAGCCAAGCTGTTGTGAGAAAGATGTCTTGCAGGCTTGCCTAACGCTCTTCTAAATTTAGCAGAGGCTCAGGCTGGGACAGTTGCAGCTCCAGCCTTACGCAAGCATGAGGCTGGAAGTCCCCAGGTCTGAATCTTTTGAGTTCCCTGCCACCCTGGTCCCCTCCTGCARTTCACCCTTTGCCCTGCTAGCTGTTAACATGTTGAGATCCAAGTGTGGAGAGCCAGAGCTAGCAGGATGCAGACCATTCCTGGTGGCTCCTTGCAGACCTGGGGGAACCCATCCTGCCTTTTAGCTTTCTAGGGTATGCATCGCAATAACGGCTTCAAGTGAGCTCTTTGAGGCCCTTTTTCCCCCTTCTAAGGGGGCCTGCAGCATGCGATCCATCTGTTTGAAAGAGAAGGCTCAGCATCTCCTCTGAGATGGGGGCGTACGAGCTTTKGGATTGCCGTTTGGAAAGGGGGGCCTCCGGCTGGTGAGAAGTGTTGGCCTCGCTGCAGCTGGCTCTCCAGCGGTTGGGTGGGCTCTGCCTGCATGGTTGTGCCTCGCTGTTGGTGGGTCAGAGCAGACAGGTTGGGGCTCTCTGCAGCTTTCTCTCCAGCTGGTCCCTTGTGTTGGCAGGATGAGAAAGTGCTCGTGGCTCTGTGCCAAAGGAGGTGGCATTAAAAATAACCAAAAGGTAAATTTGGGGCTTGGTTACTGAGTGCCAGCCTGTTTCTATTTTGGGATGAAGATGACTCACCCTGAGCTCATTACGCTGTGACTCTTCCTTAAAATGCCTTGACAGTCGATTTCGTTCCAGCTAATAAGGTCCTAAAATGTTAATGAAGCAAATCAATTTTTCATGGCTTTGTATTGCAGTCATCTGAAAGTGCTGTGTTGTATTCTGCTGAATCCAGGACGCTTTTTTAGGGCATAAATTAGAAGGGCAGCAAAATACTCAGCAATTTGGAGGATTCCTTGGTTTTGCATTTTCAATTTTCTGCAGTCTCCTCGTGCCCTCCCCTGTTTAGGATCAAAAAATCACAGCATACCCTCCTTACGGCAATTCTCCTACTAAGATGATGGTGTCACTTGATGTAAATGCTCTTTGTGCTCAATATTTCATGAGGTGCGGAAAGAGGAGAGGTGTCGCGTGCTTTGTGTGCACACAAAGCTCAGCTATTTACACTGGCTTGGGAATTAGGTAAGTGCCACCCTTTATTTCTCCAAGTACTTGCTTCAGACTGTCAGATAGTGCTAGAGGCTTCAAACCTTCCCGGCTTCTCCTGGAGTTATCTTGATGGGTTTATTTTGATTTGCTGTTGCTCTCTCTATTCTTGCTTTGTGAGTATGGTGAGAGGAAGTATTGAAATGTGTGGCTTGGGAAATGTGTTTAGAAACAGAATCCAAAAATTTTTTTAACAGTAATTAATTCGTATGAGCTTGAGAAAGGGATAATTAATGTTTAGGGACAAGCAAAGAGTTTTCCGAGTTTCATAAAGTTGGCCTTTGTACTGCAGCACTTGTAAGAGGTGATCTCAAATGACTCATTTCGTGGAAATTAGTGGGTGAGATATAAATCAGCGTTTTAAATGGTTGCTGCTGAGTTGARCGTCAAAAGTACCATCCGCCTGACTTCCGCACCTGAAGGAGCGTTCAGTCTGATGCCAAAGGTTTCTCGGGGCTTTTGCAGCCGCTGAGGTGTGTCGGTGTCCTCTTTTTTTCCCCCATCTAGGGAAAAACTGCTTGGGCTCTAGCTGAGCAGAGCACCTAGCTTCAGCAGCAAGCCTGGGGCTCCCTGCCCTGGGGACTGAGGTCTCCAGGTCCTGAAATGTCACAGGGCTCTGGGTCAGCGGTAACAGAGGGGAACGGCCTTTCTTGAAGGCCTGAAGTGCTTTGCGGTTAYTTGAGATGGAAAGCCTGGTGCACGTTACGGGAGCGGTGGCCAGAAGAAATACGGGCCAAGGCAGCCGTGCTAAGAAACTAGCCGTACATCTGCAGACCCTCATAAGGCTGTGGGGACTTGACCCCATCAATGGTTATGTTTTATGGTTATGTTTTAGGCTTGTTTTTTTTTTTTCCCTGTCAGAGGCTGAGTACTGTTGGGAAGCGTGGTGTGCAGTGAGGACGCAGGGTGGCGTGTCTGTGAAACACAAGCCCTTTTCGGCCCACGCGGACCACACCGTGGCCAGTGCAGGTTGTGTGGCCCCTCCGAGCAGGGAAGGCCCTGTGCTGCCGGCAATGATACTTCTCCACATCCGTGCAGCGATTTGCGGGGAGAGAAGCAGTAAATCTTGCGGAGGTGAAAGATCTGAGAAAGGCTCTGTCAAAACCTGGGGGYTTTGCAGGTTTCAACCCAGGTTGGGCTTGAGAGAATCGATCGAGAGCAGTAAAAGCAAACCAGGATGAGGAGGATGGGAAGGGCGGACTGGGAGTGCAGAGATGCTGCAGCTCAAACAAGGCAGTCATTTTGTTCGTGCCTGACCTAGACCTGTTGGCTCCAAGTTGAAAAGCCTCTCAGCCTGTTTCCAAATGCACCAAAGAAGTTGTTTCATGTTTCTGTGGTCTGGCATGAATTAAGAGTCTTGATAGAAGAGCTTCCTGTGCAGCCAACTGGGAGAAATCATTCAAGGTCAGCTATATACATGTCCATGGCCAGAGCCGTTAGGCTTAGAGATGTGATGTGGGCTTGAACGGCCCCTGGTGCTGGCGGTGCAATAGCTGCAAAACTTGCCTGTGCTTTGGAGCTAGGTCAGCTGGGGCTCACCTGCCCTTCCAGGCAGGTTGAGATGCTCTGGAGCAGAGCAAGCTTGCAAGAGGCTGCCCTGTGTCTGAGGGAGAAGTCATTGCTGACACTTCTGGCCCTGACAGCCCTAAACCTTTCAAAGGAGAAATGGGAGATGGGATCGGTTCCTCTTCTACATTTTGGAAAGCTCTGTCCCTCTTTCTTATTTGCTTTCAAACCTTCCTTTTTCTTTCTTTCTTTCTTTTTTTTTTTTTTTTAACTGTTTAATCCCAGGCTGATTTGTTCCTGAGCGTGTGCCTTACCTGTTGGCTGGCTCTGCTCACCAGCTTCCTGCTGCACCAGTTGGTGCCCATCAGCAGAGCTTTCTTCTCTCTTCCTTTCTCCATGGTGGTCTCTCCCACTGGAGCACTTAAACAGGCTTGTTTATTTTAAGCTCCTTTAGCCGGGACTGCTGTGTGAGATTTATGAAATTCTGTCCGTTATCTGGATTTTGGCCCTGCWCTGCTCCGTTTCGTGCTGTCTCCTGCTTCGAGCCGCTTTGTTCTCACCGTGGTTGCAGCCAGAGACGTGTAGCCTCAAGTGAGAAAAGAGAATGAAGTCCCAGCTTGGAGATCTCTACCCAACCCCCAGCCCCAAGCAGGGCCAATGCTACAGCTAGATAAGGCAGTTCAGGGCCTTGTAAATAAATCAAGGAATATGCAGAGCTTCAACTTTCTGGGGAATATTTTTGTGCATGACTTATCACTGCTGTGAGGAGTGTATTAAAAATTCATACCAGCACAGAGCAGTGTTTTTTAGGCAGCAGTTAAAAAAACAAAATTATGCATTGTGCACAGAAAYATTTGCAGGAAGCAACTCATTTGATAGGTTTCATCTGAGCTGAGAGCGGCCAAGACGAGATCTAAGTGGTGCAGTGTGGAGGCAGGCTTGGTGTGAGATGCCATCTCCTTGCCCCCTCCTTCTGCCGAGCCTACAGGCACGACCACGGAGGGCTGCAGAGAGAGACGTCACGAGCAAGGATTATTCAAAGCAGACTTGACAGAAAAGCAATTGGAGCTGAGATGTAAAGCCTGTCTCCTGCCGCCCCCACTTGCYGCTGCTGGTGTCTGAAGGCCTTTAGCATGGAGGAAGGGCAAGGGGGAGACGGGGATTTGGAGCAGGAGAGCAAACGAGTAGCGGGCTGTGAAAGATGTGCGGAGGGATACGGTCGGGGCGGCTCCAGGGCACGCTGTGAAGCAAGGGGGGCGGCTGTGCATAGGGACAGCTTGTTTTTTAGCCATCCTACGCCCAYGTAGTGAAGTGCGGCTGTTACCTTCGCGGCCCCGAGTGGGCTGAAGGGAGAGAAGGATGCGAGCAGCGCTGGGCCTGGAGTCCTGCTCCGCTGCCATTTGCTGGCTGTCCTAGCAGAGCCCGCGACACGGCAGTGGGAATGTCGGCACGAAGACGAGAAATACTGTCAGGCTGATCCTGTGCAGATGTGTTCTCCGAGCAGCTCGGAGAGAAATGAGTCAGCGTGGGAGGTCTGGGCAAAGCCTTTCGCCCCTGAGCCCTTCCCATAGATCATCGACAGTGTGAGTGGGAGACTTTCYGCTCCTTAGCGTGTCCCTGGCAGTGGGAACCATGTAGAAAATGCACAGAAGGTGAATGGCCTGGGTAGGTTTTTCCTCCAGCATGCAAAACCCTTCTCTCTGTTAGACAGCCAAGTAGGCTTACAGCTGGGACTGTCTGGCTGCCAGCACGGAGTAACCCAACTCTTCTGCAAGTACTTGCTTTTCTTGCTGTCAGCTTCCCTCTTAACCCTCTGATTCGTCATGGATATCTGACATTTCATGGGTATTTCCTAAAGGCCAGAGGCRCACGCTTTGCAGTGTGCATGAGTCTCGTTGCTGGCACGCGCTYTGGGGGAGGGGGCATCCCACCCCAAATCGCAGTAAATGAAGGGTAGAAAGAATAACAAGCCTGGCTCTTGGTGACCACAAATTGTATACCTGCCTGTGTCTGTGCTCCTGGCCCACGTGGCAGCAGAAATCGAAACGCCTGCTTCCGGTGAGCTGCTGATGCCGCTGAAGCCAAGGAGACCCCTTCTAGTAGCTCTTTCGTCACGGCCCAAGCTTCGCCCCTGCCTTTGCGCGAGGCTGGGCTTGCCCACGCGTAGCAGCACCTCGAAGGGCTGAGGGCAGCACGACTCGCTCGGCCCTTATCCGAGCTACCTGCCCCGAGGAGCTGCTAAGCAATAAAGCAGCTGTGAACTGGAGAGGGAGGAGGAGAAAGCCTTGTGTGTCACCAGGTATAAGATGGGATCTTTCTCTGCTGCCTGGTGGAGTTTCTGTACTGCCTTATGCCACAGCCAAAAATGGCTGTGGCAGCCTGGTGAGAAGCCTTCAGTATCTGTGTTGGAGTTAGTGCGCTGTGCAGCACAGCTTGCCTGATGCTGGAGATAAGTTTCTGTACGGAGATGCTGGAAGAGTGGTCTGACATCTCTTTGCAGCTGCTTTTAGCCAGGCCCGGTGGGATATGTTCTCATACCAACTGAACTGGGACCTAGATGCATCTGAAAACTTGACCTTGGTCAGCAAGGCTCTGGTATAAAAGTGCCTTTGCAAACAGGGCTCATTCCTAAATCAGCTAAGCAATTGCGGCGATGCAAAGTCATCTCCTGGAGGATGGGGTTGTTCTTCAAAAATCCCCGTGTTACTCTCCAACCTTAAGACAAAGTAATTGGAGTTTTGATTGAGACCTTAATGGCTTCTGCGTAAGCTAATGTTAAGACAAAGCTGCTTTGAGAGCAGAAAAAGCTTTGTGTTTTGTCTGTGTGCTATTGCAGGAAAACCTTTGGAGGCAGCAGGCAGAACTGAGGTTTCCAGTAAAATTTGTGACATGCTCATGAAGGAATGTGCTATCAAAATACAGATTGGCTGGCTAAAATACACAGGGCAGGACAAGTGCTGCAAACATGGGCTGCTCCAGCTGCGTTTAGACATATGGTTAAACGAAGCAAGCACTACCACATGCCAGAAGTTTTCCTTTTGTATCGGTGAAATGATTTATTTGATCTTCTCTCTCCAATCCTGCCTCAGCCCTGACGACTTATTTCTCAGCTCCTGCAGTTTAAATAATTTCCACATAGAAACGTGAGGTTTCTGAGCCTGAAGAGTTACTTCCAAGCATTATTACAGTGCTAGTTTGGTGTTTGAGCTCTGAAGACGACCTCTTGCAGTGGAGTTTGTGCTATGCTTTTATTTTAGCAGTGATGCAGCATCTCATTTAGATAGGTATGCGTGGTTTAGCACTGTGTTGAGTTTGTGCAGCAAACACTACTGTTTGCGAAGACAAGAGAACCAGAAGGCTGTGATGGGAAGGCACTAGGACACAGTGAAAATTCCCTAAATAGGAGGGCTGGGAACTGAAAGGATGTACAGCTGAGCTTCTGCCAGCATCAGTGCGAATCTGGTAAGGCACCGTGTGAGCCGAGTTCACTGTATCCATTGATTTAACAAGCTCCTGGCAGGATCAGAGCTCCTGTCTCCTATGAAACAACCTATTTGTGCTGGGATGCAGCTGTGATTCATGCCCTGACTTGAGGGGAATGTTGAGGAAAGTCTTTTGGGGAGCAGCAAGAAAGTGGAGGGGGCCTGGAAAGAGTGTGGATGAGGCAGGGGGCAGAGCGAGGCGAGCTTCATCCCTGAGGCCAGGCTTGCTCTCCTGTGTGAGAACACACCAAGTTTATTCCGCCTTTCCTCAGCCTGTTAATATCCCTGGGACCTGCACGTCCAGTGCCTCGTGTCAGCTGCTATTGCAGTTATCCATGTGCAGTTAATACAAACCTTGCTCTTTGGGGTGGAGCCTGTAGTTTCCTCGCTGATGGATTTCTTTTGAAGGTCGCAGTGCTCAGGCCCTCGCCTGGGGCTGCTGCAGTTTGCAGTTGCGCAAAGCCCAGCACCCTCAGGCTCGCAGAGGCATCGAAGGCAACCTGCAGGGAAAGGTAAAGCTGTAAAGAAAAGTGCAGTTGATTGAAGGGCTTTGGGCAGGGGCTTGCCTGCAAATCAGGTGCCTGTTTCACCCTGCAGCCGTCTTCTCTGCGTGAGAAATCTCCCTCTAAGGATTCTTGAAGTGGGGCGATGAAAACGGGAACGAAGGCTCAAGCAGACAGACCAGTCTTTCTGCCCTCCTGTGCTTTATGATCTAAGGATATTAGCCCTGACTTCAAAGTGCGTAATGGTGCACGGATTTCATTTTCAGCCTGGACTTTGGAACCTGGGAGTCACCGAGACGCGGACCTGGGACTTTGTGGTGGACACGTTTGCCGGGACGTGGCGCCACTTTCGATGTGTGATGGCTCATGTAATTGAGGATGCCGCCTTGCAGAGTTAATTTTGAATTGCAAATAGCATCACGATCCTTCTGTTTTGGGGAGACGTGTCTGGGTGGCTTAAAAGCTGTTCTGGCGCTTCAAGTTTGAGTGTGGGTGTGAGAGCATTCAAATCAAACGTGAATTCAGAGTGAGAGCTGTGCCGGTGAACTGGAATTGCTGGCTCCAGAGATGGGGTGTCTCTCAAGAACAGGCGTGTGCATGTTCCCCACCAAACCCTCCCCTCTGCTGCAAACCCTGATGATACCAAATTATGTCTTCTGGACATTTCAGAAGGCGCAACGGCTTTCAGATCTACTTTTTTAATAAAACGGGGAGAGAAACGGTGAAGGGGAGAGAAGGGACATTGACATTTGGGGAGGGTCCCGAGCGGCGAGGCTGCCTGTTGGCTGCACCACCACTGGCCAAGTGGGCAGTAGTTCTTGGAAGTGTAATTTCTTTTGGGATTTTCATGGAGTGCCTGGCAATCAGATCAGAAAGCTGGGAGCCAGATTTCCTACGCTAAGCAGCAGAACGATTTATCATGGCATGACACCTCTGCCTAGGGCTGCTCAGCACCTCCGTGGGCAGCCTCGGCAGGGGAAACGAGCCCTTGCTGGGCACGGAGGCTGCCATCACGTGCTGCTGTCAAGAGCAGATCCGACCTGCCACCTTGGTGTCAAGAGAGACCTCTGATGCTGCTGGGTGCCTAAGGCATGGCTGGATCTGTGCCGAGGAGGTGCATGTTGATGGCTGTGGGAAATGCCCTGCTGGGGACTGTCAGGTTTGGAAGCAGAGCGGGGAGGAAATTTGAGTTGCTGTGAGCCAGTTGGCTGGGAGCTGGCTGTTCCTTGGAGCTGGCCACATCTTGGCACTTAGCTTTCTCATCTCCCTGTGCTTCTTGCCCTGGACTGCACGCTGTGAAGGTGCCTGTGGTGGAGCTGCCAACTTGGTGCTCAGATGACAGAGCTGACGCAGCTCATTTAGTGGAGGAAGAACACGTGCCACAACAGCCCCTGCTGCTGCTCCTGACCTATGTTGCTTTGGGAAGGGAAGAGCTGGATTTGCAGACTCAGCAGAATATCATGTGGCTTGCGGCCCTGATGGGAAGCAGTAGCAGTCCCGCAGCAGCTGTGGCAAGTCCTCACAGGGAAAGGGGACTTAGGGAATCCTCCTGTGTATTTTTAGCCACTCTTAAATACTGTTCTGGCAGCTGAAAACCGTGGAGAAGGAGGTACCCTGTGGCAGGCCAGCTGTTGCAGAACAGCAGGGTCTCCCCAGCTCCTGGTAGCTCCCAGAGGGGCAGCTCGGGAATCACTGTACTAGAGCCAACAGCTAACCAGCTGAATCAAGCAGGGTTGCTTGGGGATGGGACAGGAGGTAACAGGAGGGTTTAGAGGACATGTACGCTTGTCCATGGCTGGTTTGAGGTCCTTATTAGACTTCTAAGAAGAAATGCATTTAAAATGATGGGAAAAAGCATGTCTGTGGCGTCCACTCCTTGGCTTATGACAAAGAAGGTGTTTTTGTCAGAGTCTTTGTATCATCCGTCTACTTGAACTGAAGGACAGCTGCTTTTTGGGTAACCTTATGGGTTTGGATGGCCATAGTACACAGATGTGAATAACAAAGCTTATGTGTGTGTGTATATATATATATACACACATACATGCATATATGTATATCTTTGTCTGTCTGCTGGTCTGCTGATACTGTGGATCAACTTCTTCCCTTTCATGGAGCTTGAAGGTAAATTTCTAGATCCCATCTGCCCCCATACCCTAATTAAAACACCTACTCCTAAAGCCTCCATCTCATTAGGCTCAGTCCCAGACGCTATGAATTGCAGCAAGTCCCTGAGGAGCTCTCAAGTCTGTCTGCAATGATACAAAGCAGAGACGGAAAGGATGGCAGATGTTGCTTTTGTTTGGAGCAGCGTGTCTCCGAGCTGTAATCACCAGGATGTTCACCATGGTTACGTGAATGAGACCTGCTTGGGTTGCAGGACCAGCGAGCCCTCTGAAGCTGCTTGCTTGCATTGGCCGTGGGTGTTTATTTGGGGGGGTGGGATAGAGGGGGAGAAGGGGGAAAAGGCATGCCGAAAGGAGGCATCCTGCAGAAACTGCCTTCCTTGTGCTTAAATGTTTTCATTCTTTTTTTCTCTTATTCACAGGAGAACTGCTGAGTCAGCCAAGACCAGAGGGACTGACGGAGATCATCTGTCCCAAGAATGGCAGCGAGCGAGTTAATGTGGCCTTGGTTTACCCCCCCACTCCTACTGTCGTCAGCCCTTGTTCCAAGTGAGCTCTGAAAGCAGACCCCCATCCCCCTGTCATTACGCACCAGAAAGCCTACGTAAAACATGCCCTCGCTGAGCACTTTTTATTTATTTATTTATTCCTTTTTGAAAAGTAGCAGCCACGCAGCCTGGGGACAGTTCTAATTATTTGTGGATGTAGACAGCCCGCTCAAAGGATAAGAGGCACAGCAAAGTGGGACGCGCTGTTCCCTGAGCTGTGTTGTGGCAGATGCCAGGCACGCACAGCAGGCAGGGGAGATCACAAGATAATATGTGCACAGATAGCTTTAGGTAGGAAGGGGCCTCTGAAAATCTCAGTCCACCTCCTGTTCCAAGCAGGGCCACCCTCACAGCCAGGTCAGGTTGCTTGGAACATCATGGAGTAGCACAAGGGGATTTGGCAGAGAGCTTGGAGGAGCAAGCCTGGTGTCTTGTTGATGGCTGGCACTGTGGCATCTGGATGCCTGTTACTTCACTTTGGTATCTGAGAGTAGCTTTGGATACTGTCCTCTCTGTTCAGTCCCCTCCTGCCCCAAAACAAGCTCAACCTGCCTGGGTGATGGGCCACCGTTGAGCTGTGTGCAAAGGTGACCTTGAAGGGCCTGAATAGGGCAGGGAAGAAGACAGCTGCCCTGATGCTGAGCCACAGGCCACAGCTATCTGTGTGTTTTATCCTCCAGCACGTGCACTTGGCACAGCATGTTTCTAATCCCAGGTTGTAATCTCAGTCATACAGTGCTCTCAGGCCCATCCCCTGCATTTGTCTTCCTGTCCTCCAGCCTGCCCTCAACAGTGTGTCTAGCAGGAGCATCCCAGTTTCATAGTTGCTCTGCTGGCAGGACACTTGCATCCTTGAAAAGGAYTACTTTGTTTTAAGGACCTCACCCTCCCTTTTTAGCAGTCAAGGGAGAACAGTGTGTCTCAGGCTATTCATCACAAGTCCTATAAAAACCCTGCTGTTCATGGTACATTACTGTTTCTCCATCTTTTCATCTTCCAGATAAATTGGCAGTGCTGGTGTCGAAGGTTTTCCACCAGGCAGAACGTGGCTGATGCTCTACAGGGCTCCTATCTTCTCTGGTTGCAGAGTTGCATGCTGACAGGGATCAACGGGACTTTGGACTCTGAATGGCTGCAGGGGACAGCTCCCAGGTGGGGGCCTTGGGGCTGGAGTGGACGCAGTCACCTGGCGATTGGGGACGACGAGGCACAAAGCAAAACGACTACTCCAGGTGGCAGGGCCACTGGCCAAAGGGGAAGCACTGGGGATAGGATTCTGTGGACCCACTGATTGTGTGTTAAAAAACCCATCTGGATCTCACGATGAATGTAGAAGTGTTCTTGGTACCATTTCATTCGGACCTGCTTGGAGGAAAGTCTCTTGAAATGAGCTGTAGCGGCATTCCCTGGATTTATTCCTGGACAAGTGAGTGCAGCAGTTGGCCAAGGCTTTGGTGGGGAGCGGGGGTGTGGTTTGGTGCCATGAAGCCTTTGAAATGGGTCCACTGCAAAACAGCTGGCTGCATCCCAAACAGCACCTGTGGGTGGTGGCCTGCGAAGCGGGATGAGAAGCAGGCTGGGAAGTATATCCCGACATGCGTGTTCACAGGAGGTTCACACACCAGGATGTGCTGTAATCGGGCCAGGATGGGAGAAGGGTAGACAGTATTCTCTGGATACTTGCCATTTCTTGCTTATTACTAGCCCTGGCAGCTCATGCTCTGCAGCGGCTGGACGCTTTGGGGTTGCTAATGCAGTGCTGTGCATGCACTGTGGCCACTGGGACTGCAGAAATCTAGTTGTGGGTCCTCCTTTTAGCAAAACCACCCAGGCAGCTTTGTGCAGAGACCTAGTGAGGCAGTGTGTGGTTAGCACTATGCAATCTGGCCTTGGTGCCCTGGGGCTGGTCCTGGCACCTGGGYTTGGTGGGTGGCTGTTCTCCCTGCGCCAGATGGGGAAAGGGCAGTCTGAGTGCTGGCACCGCAGTGCTGGCTTATGCCCTGTTTGAGGTCTTCTGAGATGTTGCTGTCAGTTTGTGCCCTAGAGCTGAGCGCCAGGAGTTGACTGCACAAGCTCTGTTCTACACAAACATCGGATCTGGTGTAAATCGGCCCTATGCTGTTGAGATGCTGTGTGGTGCTGGCTGAAATGGAAGCAAGGCGAGCTTGGCTAGAGGGGTGTCTGTGCATCCAGCACCCTCTGCAGGCCAGTGCCAAGAGAGTGGGGCCCTGGCCAAAGGCGCAGACACATTGCCTTAGGAAGGTCAGCGCGAGCCTGTGTTTGCTGAGGGGAAGAAGCTGGATCAGGCTGGGGAGCCAGAACACTTTCCAGATAGAGCGAAGTTTCCCTGATTTCTGTGAGCTGAGCTGCTTCTGTTGTACGCCAGCACTTCCAGAGCCAGGATACTGTTGCTGGACCCTGGGGCAGATTTGAGAGATGAGGGAGTTAAAGTGCTTGCTTAATGTGCAGCTCCTAGTCCTTGGGGCTGTGAAGGAGCCACCCTGGAGGGAGGTGAAATATCTCTGAACAGGGAAGTAGTGTTAGGAAGCTCCTTTTGTCTTGAGTCTTGCTACCAGGAGTCATGGAGAGCCCTGATACAGTTAGAACTTATGTTGGAGCATTCCTTGCTGTCACCTCTCGAGTCTGAAAGCTGCCTCCTCCTCTCTTCACTGCTTTTCTCCTCTCTTTCCATCCCCGTAGGAGGAAACTAGTGATTTGTTGCTGTGATGTTGCGTGGAGTAAAGAAACCACAAACTGGAATCCTTTTCCAGCCAGAGGCCCGTTTGCCGGCGTGCCCGCCTGGTCCGAGATAACGTGAGCACTGAAGGAGCGAGGGGACAGAGCAGATGTCTCACTGCCTGCTCCCTGGGACCGCAGCCCTCCCCTTGGAGCGCACCGCCTCGGCAGGAGTACGGCGTTACCTGGGCTTCGCAGGYGTTCGGTTCTCTGTGTGCGCTGAAGTCGCTACGCTGGGAGTGCGGCAGCATGGAGATCAGTCGTGTCTTTGGGTCTATTTAATATGAAATGGGGATTGCTTATCCGCCCACTGTTCAGTAACTAGTGTAACTGTTTTTGTTCTTTTTTTTTTYWATAYGCGAAAGCCATTTAATTTTCTATGCAGTCCAAAAATGTCTCCCATTTGCAACTGCCAGGCGAAAGATCTTCAGGAGAACCATGCTGAGTGGCTACTGGGTCTTTTAATTTTGCTGTCGCTCTCTTTTAAGGATGCATCTCAGAGTCCTCCACACAGAGCATCCCCTTGCTGAGCTCCTGTCTGTCAGACCTCACTTAGCAGCTCCCAAGGCATTCTTACCTCTCTGTGGTGTGGCAGTCGCTGGCTRTTTATCCTTCCTAACCTCCAAAAGACAAAACCTGAGCACAATAAAACTGGTATAGGGAATTTGAGCACAGTAGGGCTGCTTGGAAAAGACTGATGATTTAGCCTTGGAATCTGGTGCTACAGCACTTGAGCTCCAGGGATAGGGGCCCTGTGTGGGGTTAGTATGTTTTGGGGCTTCGTTTGTTTGTTTGTTTAAGGATCTGTCATTATTCATGAATCAAGCCACAAGGGAAGAGGACTTGAAGGCAGTGGCCTAAGAGCAGAGATGCCTGAATTCAGAGCATTGCGTTCACACTCCTGTGCTTGTCCCTATTTGGAGATCTACTGAATTACTAGACACCACTCGGGCCTCTCTGGAGCACCCTGCAGCCTTTACTTATGAAGAGGGCAGAAAGGACTAGGACATCACTTGTGTCCCTCTGGAGTTGGCAGTGAATTTAACTTTTAAGTAGGAGAAGAATCTCCTGGCAGTAGCTGCTTCCTCTGCTTAAGAGAACTGYGCTGGATTTGGCCTATCTGTTTGCAGACCTTCTCGCTTGCTGGCCAGTTTATTTCCTGACGGAACTGGTGGAAGCGAGTYTGAAAGCAGAGCCAGCAAGTTCCTTTGCTCTGCAGCGCCTTTTCAGCTCTTTTCAGCGCCTGAATCGTCCTGGAGCACCTTGTGCTGTGCTCTGAAGCAGCACCTGGGATTGAAACCTCCGTCCGTCCAGGTGAAACTCCCAGGATGGCAGCTTTGCCTACTGGTGGGTCTGTGCAATGCATGAGGAATTGAGTGTTCTGGAGTAACACACAAACCTGTTGAAGAAGAGAGAACCTGAAGGGTGATCTTGCATATAYGGCTAATGTTAAGACTTGGAGACCTCTTCCAATTGCAGAGGGCCCTCTGTGATGGGACACTTCTGCTTTAACTGTACTAAAGGCAAGAGAGTCATGRAAATAAACTTAGCTCCGATATGCTAGAAGGCCAAGATTGGTCTTATTATTAGTTTCTGTTTAGGGTGACACTGTTTTTTCCACGTTCTGYCTCTGCTCTGAGCTTGGGGGATTCAGCTTTAAACAGAAATGGAAACTGGAGTGGGAGACCTTACAGCSTCTGAAATCAGCAAGAGGAGACTGTGGGCCTTGGAAGCAAAAGTCACCTCCCTTCCAGCATCCCCCATAGTATGGTTTCATGGTGGCTGTGAAAACTCAATAGTGCATTTGGGTGCTTTCCAGGAATCCAAGATGTGCTCAGCTGTGCTGTAGCACCTGAGAGCTCATATTSGGCCCGTGTTCCCTTCCCTTTTCTTCCTTTGAGCTGGTTAAAGTTTGCTGGAGCACCAGCCCCCCCCCTCACTGCAAGGCAACAGCTACAGTTGTATTAAAGGGAACTGCAAGAAATGGTATTTAGGAGCTCACTAAGCAAGGTGGAAATCCTCCAGGTCTCTGCTGTAGAGCCAGACGCCAGAGCTCAGCTGCCCTGCACCCTCTGGAATGGGATCCTGGGCGGGCATCTGTGGAGTGGTGGGGGGGCCAGAGGGTGACCCTGCACTCCAGCAAGCACAAGAGGAGCTGCCCCCTAGTGCAGCAGGGAGGCCAGCAAGCGGGCCTCAGTGTAGCACTCATCACACGCTTCATGGCTCAGTTCATGGACTATGATTGCAGGTATTTGTATAATCTACATAACTGGGCAGGACTTTGCATGCACGCACATGCACGCCCGTACATACGTGCGCCACGTACACTCACACATCCTTGCCAAAACAACTGAAAATAAAAGTGATCTCAAGGAGAGGCCTGGGTGTTTGATTTGTTTTGCCTGTTCTGGTGCATCCTCGGGCTCTGGCTTTGGAAGAGCCCAAGACTAATTGTGGCCTTGATATGTTCTTTTTTTTCCTTCCCTCATGGCAAAGCTGGCAGCACCAGCTATAATGGCAGGGAGGCTTGGGGGCTACAGAGAGTGAGGGTGTTTCTTGGGAGGGTCTTGAGCCTGGTGGAGCACTAGCACTGCTTGATTAAGGGCATCCTGAGAAGATCGAGCACAGCTGCTTCCAACAACAGGCAGGGCTACAGTGGGACCCCTACAGCGATCCTTGGGCTGGGGGTTTGCTGGCTGTGTCCCTGATGAGAGCACCTGGAGCAGGCTCTGTAGACCCTGGGTGCCTGATCTGCATGTGGCACAGGAGGAGCTTGCAGTCCCTGGTTGTCCCCTACAAGCAGGTCCCTTTCATTCTGGGGCTGGGGCCTGGTGGATTCCTGCTCCTGTTGGTCTGATGCCAAACCTGGCCATCAACCTGGCTTCACGCGGTGTGCCTGAACAGGAATGTTTTCTCTTTCTCGTGCTCTCTGGAAAGCATGTGTGGGCTGGAGAAGAGAAACAGCACCTTAAAAAAAAGGGAAAGCACTTTGGAGTAGCGTCACTGCCAAGCCCCTAGGAGCCGTTGCTCTCCCTCCTGCAGGCAGTAGGTTGGACTCTGTACATGGCATTCAGAAACAATTTGTGGCTTCCTCGGTGAATGTGTCCTGTCCTGCCTGGAGATAGGGCCTGGCTGATACTCCTGGAAAAATGATGCTGTTTTCTGCACCGGTAGCTAATGCAGATAAACTTCTTGTGTGGGCTTTCTCTCTGGGTGGTTTTCCTTGGTTCTGTAGCTGGATAAGTGGATTTTGCTCTCCTTTATTCGTTCCCTCCCAGGTTTCAATTGCTCAAGCCCATACTCTTGTAAGCCCCAAACTGTGTGTTCCCAGGAGGTCTGGCCAGGATTGCAGAGGAGACCAAACAATGGTGAACAAGCCTTCGTTATGTCTCTGGAGTTGCCCTGCACCGGTGACAACTAGCGTTTGGACAGGCCTTGTGTACCTGTCAGGAGTTGGTGGCTCTTACATGGTGGCCCTTTGCCTTGGGGTCTGGTTGACTTCAGTTTCCATTTGCCTGAGGCCTGGCTGCTGCCCTGTTTGGGTTTCCTTGTGCATGTGAAACCCYGGTGTGTTTCCTGGCAGGGCTGACAAGGAAGGTCTAGTGGATGGACATGTGCCTGCCTTGCTGCCATCCACCTTCTGTGAGGAGGACTTCAAGATCCTACCAGCTCTTCAAATCTTGGAGTAGCAGTTGATCACAAAGATCTAGCTGGTCTTCTTTCCCAGTCTGCCCATATCTCCTAAAACAGTGACTGCATAAAATCTACTGTTCACTCTCCTCATGTTCTCCAATGTTAAACGAGGGAAATCTGTGTACTAAGAGAGGCGTGTTTCTGTCATTGATGAGGCACAAATGGGAGGAGCGATAATTAGTACTAGCATGCTAATAATCTGGTTATTTGGGCCTCTTCTCCCATATCTGACAACTCAGTTGCTGAGGAAACCCAAGAGAGAGGTCACTGTGGTAACTGGCATTTATCTGATGGGCATGATACCCTTGGGACCCAGCTACAAAATCTTATGGTCTGTGATTTGGGTCTTGATAGGTTTGGAGCTTTGGGCACTGGGTATGCTGTGGGACTGAGCCCTGAACTCACCTGAAAGCCTAGCGAGTGCTTTCTTTTCAGAGGGCTTCTTTG
>NW_028186453.1:603291-609556 GCF_003343005.1 Rhea americana
GCTGCCGTCTCCTTTCCTGAATCCAGGGGCCAGAGCTTTCAGGAGCATCCTTAGCAAATGACTGGGGGTATCATCAAGAGATTGGGCATAGAGCTGCCAGCCCGGCCTGTTTGAGAGAGTCTGTGAGAGCAGAGCCTCTTTTTTTTTTTTTTTTTTGGACTGTCTGTCAGTCATTGCTCACTCCAGCACGACAAGTCATTTCTGGGAAACAGCCTTTTATTTTTTTATTTTTTTCCCTGCTGCACTTAGGGCATTTTGTGGGTTTGCTGAGGAAGAAGGCAGACAGGGAGATGCCCAGGCTCTTTAGGGAAGGGAAATCTCCGAGGCGACGTCCAGCCCACGGCCTTGGGAAGCACCASCAGCAATCTGGCTGCCCTGTGACTGCCGGAGAAGCCTCCTCRCTTTGCCTTCTCCTCCTGCCTGAGCAGGCCCGTGGGGGCCACTATCGGCCAGGTGAGCCCCACGCCTAACTGCTGTGACCTCCAAACTCGGGAAGGCAGATTTAAAGGGAAAAAAAAGTAAAAAAAAAAGAAAAACAAAACAAAACGAAAAAGAAACGTTTGTGCCCTCCCTGGGCGCCCCGCCCCGTCCCGCCGCCGAGGGGGCGGGGCGCGCGCGCTCCCCGCCTCCCGCCGCTGCGCCGTTCCCGCCGCCCCCGCCGCCGCCGCCATGGAGGAGCATAAGGAGAACCGCCCGCAGGCTGCCTTCAACGAGGTGCCTCCGCCGCCCGCCCCCGCCGCCTGCCTGCCGGTGAGGGCCGTTAGGGCGCGCGCGCAAAGCGGGGCGGGAGGAAGAGGGGCGCGGTGGGGGGCAGTGCGCGCGCGCCGCAACCGCCACAACCGCCACAACCGCCGCGAGAGGGGAAGGGGGGGCGGTGCTGGCCTCACTGCGCGTGCGCGCCGTGCCGGCCTCCCGCCCTGCGCATGCGCAGAGCCCCCCCCCCACGCGCAGGCAACGG
The DNA here is from genome assembly GCF_003343005.1 of Rhea americana. Classification (NCBI taxonomy): domain Eukaryota; kingdom Metazoa; phylum Chordata; class Aves; order Rheiformes; family Rheidae; genus Rhea; species Rhea americana. Next base: position 604,250 of record NW_028186453.1, read on the forward strand.
CTGGCCGTGGACGCCGGCGGTCTCAGTGGCGCCTGTAGCTTCTGGCCCGGACGCCGTGCTTTTACTTGCTTTTACCCCCTAAAACGTACCCGTCCGTGCCCGTTACCGGTTTGATAGCTCATACAGAGAGGCCTGACTCTTTCTGCTGGAATTAGGGCTTTTATTCTGCCTTTCTCGCCTATGTTTACTATTAGTCATGACCTCAGGCTCTTAGATTCACATCCCTTTCTTCTGTGTTTTTTGTTTTAATGAAAGCATGAAGGGAAGTGTTATTTTCAAAGCAGGTTCCAGTATGGTTTTTCCTGCCCGTCTCTAAGGGAATATCCTCGTTTTATTCATCGGTGAAATGGTGTGAAGCTTTACTGCATTTTGGTGGTAAAACTGCCTGCAAATTCTGATGGTCTAGCTTCTGTTTAGACTTTCTTGAGTGACCTACGCTTTTTTTTTCCTAGGGAAAGCAGCATTGCAGAAGCAATGATCAGGAAGCTAATGGGAAAAACTTAACTTCCAGTTCGAGTGACTTCAGTGATCCAGTTTACAAAGAAATTGCTATCACCAATGGTTATATCAATAGAATGACCAGAGATGAGCTCAGAAGTAAACTTGCAGAGTTCAAGCTTGAAACCAAGTAAGGTTGAGTTGTAAACGTTTCTTTTTATCTTCCAGAGCAGTGTAGCAATAAGGGATGATTATTTTAAGGTTAAAACCAAACAAACAAAAACAAACCCGCAGGAGTTTGGTAGCTTGTTTTCTTTCCACTTAGTGGTTATGTGCAATCTTAATGCAGCTTTTGTTGTAGGACCAGTACATATATTATTGCTTAAGGTGCTTATGTGTTTTCAGAAATCTATGTTGTCTCAAGTAGTAGCACAAACAAACAAAAGAATATATAACTGGGTAACCTCTCAACGCATCTTTTGCATAAGGGGGAGGATAGGTTAGGAAGAACTGCAGGGGCTCTCATACAGTATTGCAGACTTTCAAGGTATAGAAGCTCAATTCAAATCATACTTACTTTTATCTACTGTACCCAATACAGCCCTGATATTGGCTAAAACACCTGTTGTGATCAGGCTGGGAGTTCATGAAGGCAGAGGACAGGTAGCTTTAGGTGGATAGTTTGCTAATCTGAGTAGATGAGTTAGAGAGTGTATCATAAACTCGAGTTGTGTTTACTGAGGAGAAGGAAGAAAGGGCTAAGTGAACAGAGGGTGGTTCCTGCTCCGTAGGAAATTTACCTGCTAAACCTTTTAGTGCAGCTGTGGCTAGAGAAACTTGAAATATTGGGAAGAAAGTCAGCTGGGAAAAACACAATGTGTAATTTCTATTAGCAACAGTAATAAAGATGAAGTGGGGGCATTGGCAAAGTTAGAAGCTACTGCTCTAGAGGAAGAGGAAGTGTGAGAGATGAGATGGAGTGAGTCTGAAAGGAGAAGTCTAGCTCTCTAGAAAAGAAGAAATCTAGGAGAAAACTTACCGAGGAAAAAGGAAAGGAGCTGAGATCCGTTTGGAAGAAAAAAAAAAAAAAAGTCAGGGTGAGTGCAGCCTCCCACCTCCATCCCTCCTGTGTGCAGATGTTTTAGCTGCATGGCTTTTATGTTCCTTCTTCAGTGAAATGAATTTGAGTGGTGCCTCAAGAAGAAAAATGCCATTACATGATAAAACTTATAGAGAAACAGGTTGGATTTGTATGGCTGTTCAGTACTTAATGTTAAAACTGACAAGCCGAAATCACAGCAAATTATGTATTTATGATTTCCTAGATTATAAATTTTCTGTTTGTAGTTTTTATTGAATTGTAAATGTAGAGAGCTTAACATTTTTCTTTTTAATACTTACAACACACAAAATATTCATTCCATTAAATTGTTCAGAAAGTTCCTTGCTTGTAAACAAGTACAGCATCACCTCTAACGCAGTGAATTGAGGAGATTCTTTCATGCTGTCTTCTCTGAGTTTTTTTAGTTAGCTGATCGTCTCCTCTTTCACCTTTTTATAGGTTGGMTGAGGAAAAAAGTAGTTTTCTCCTGTCAGCTCCCATTCTCTCTCAGCTTGGAATGAACTAGTCAGTGAATTGAACTAGATCACGTATTGGGGAAAAAAACTTCAAGTTACCTGCATTTGCAGAAGAGGCGGATGTTCCCTGAAGCAAATTTAGTAGTCTGTGATTTCAGTTTTTCCTTATGGATCAGTGGACTACTTTTCTGTAAAATTCTGATAATATAGCTTACTACAAGGAGCCCTTTACTATTTGCATGATTTCATTTCCAGTGTATAACTTCAACAGTTACTTTCTTCCAAGCAATTATCCTTGTTCATTGAGCTCTAGTTTGGTATGTGGCAGTTCTGGCATCTGTACTTGTGTCTTATAATGACTATATTAAAATAATGCGGTAGATGATACTAGTCTGTTGCCACAGTGAATTCACATCTTGATCACAGAGTCCTGGAAAGCAGTATCTTGACCATGARTTTTTTCTGACAGCCAAAATCTAGAGTATTTCATTTTCATTGAGGTAGTCAAGTACCATTTATCTGTGGGTATTTTAGCTGGATTCTAAATTAGCTGTACCACTGATGCTGAAATACCTCAGGTGTCAGTTCAGGCCAGGGGCACAGGGAAATGTGGATGAAGCTGTACTGCCTCCAGGGCTAATGGTAATCTAGAAACCATTTACCACTTTGCAGCAAAAGGTTTGGGTTAGGGAGGCCTCCTAGGCTGGAGGTAACTCTGCAGAACCATTAGGATGTCTTTGTACCCTGCTTTTCAGCCTATCCCAAAGTACCATGTTATCCAGGTGTTTCGGTTGCCTGAGGTATCCCAACCTCTGTATTATAATGGAGTGTGAACTGTATGGTGAAGTTGAATTCAGACTCTGTAAGCACTGGTGTTCAAAATTWGGTTATAAATGATGAGCTTTTGAGTGTTAGAAATAGCTTCAGTTCTACAGTGGTGAAATCACTGATGTCATTAAATGAGAGTGTAGTCTTTGATACTTTCCTCATCTCTTCAGAGGAGTGAAAGACGTATTAAAAAAGAGACTGAAAAACTATTATAAGAAACAGAAGCTGATGCAGAAGGAACCTACTAATGGAGACAGCTACTACGACTATATCTGTGTTGTTGATTTTGAAGCAACATGTGAAGAAGGAAATCCACCTGAATTTGTGCATGAAATAATTGAGTTTCCTGTTGTCTTATTAAACACACGTACCTTGGAAATAGTAAGTAATTTAATTAATGTGTAAGTAATTTAATTATTGTGTTGGTATGCTGTTTTTTGATGCAGCTTCTTTGCTTCATAAAGTCTACATTAGTTTTTAGGTAGATGTAGAACGTCACTAAAAATGGCCATTTTGTCTTGAAGACATATACTCTGTGCCTATCAAATACAAACCAAACTTTCTTTCTGTTCTTAAAAAAAATACTATACAGCTAGAGTAGATCATTCCCCTTTAAAGTATGTTTTGATATCTGTACCTGAATACTATTTTGTCCCTCTTACCAATATGACAGCTTTCAGTTGCTCAGCCTTACCTCCTCCCCTTGCCCCCCCCCCACTGTTCTCTGGCTTAAGATCTATAAAGCAAGTTAAGCTGCCTTTCTAGGACTTGTAACCAAGAATTAGCAAATTCTGTGGTAATCTGTTTTGAGGCAATCTGGAAGAGACTGATGCAGAAGCGTGGTTGAGTATCCTCTGCTTGTGTGTCTAGGAGTAGTGTCTGCCTGCCTTGGATTGACAGCCATTTGCCTTGCCTGATTTTAAAAGTAGACTGTAGAGATTTTGCAGCCTCCTAAGTACTCTATTCCAGTACTTCACTGGGCTTTYTTTTAGGAAAAAAGCATTTTATAGTCTAGCTGAAACTGAGTAACTCAATGAAATGGAGAAGCTGCACATTCTTCTGACTAATGCTGCATTTATCAGGAAGTTTTAGGAGGGGGAGGATTTCCAGTAATTGTTGCGATGTAATGTAACGGCAGAGTGTAGCTGCATCTATTTCTCTGAAAGCAGATGCAGAAATATGCAGGTCAGCAAGGCTGATCTATTACCCATAGAGTAGGAAGCTGCTTCATTTTTCTCTGTCAAGGAGGTTTTATATAGCAGTAGCAGTTTGGAGATTTTCTTTGTCCATGAAAGTTGCATTTAGTCTTCTTTTCTTTTTAAACTGCTAAGTTTCCCAAAGAGAAATCATTATGTATCTCCAGCTGGCTTGCATAGAGGGATGTGTGGCTTTAATGCAGCCTCTGAGCAGTCCAACTGGTTAYCTGCCTTGAATTACAGGTGCAGCTTTAGAGATGCCATCTAACAAACATCAGGCTTTGCCTGTGATTTTTTTTTTAATCATATTCTCCTGTTCGTCGATATTGTTGTCCTTTGTTGCAGTCTGTCTCCTTTTCCCCTCTTGCATCCTCATCCCTGCTCTTTAGTATCTGGTGGCTGAGAGGAGGGACATGTGCGGGTTGTAAAGCCAGCTTGCCACCCCCTTGGGTATCTCATGGTGGCCAACCAGGATATTTTTACTGACCASGGAGGTACAGTGATGTTTCTTGCCTCCAGCAGGGCAAGTATCACATATTGCCTTTCAACTGTGGGCAAGCCAAAGAAGTTGCCTTGCAGCCTACACAGTGTGTTGCTGCAAAGCATTTGATTGTCTTGTTACAGGAGGACACCTTTCAGCAATACGTGAAGCCAGAGATTAATCCCAAGCTTTCAGCATTCTGCATTAGTCTGACAGGAATCACTCAGGTAATTTGTACTTCTGTGTCCTCAAAAAGAGAAATGTAGTGTTGGTATTTTCAGACTTATTTTTTTTTCTGTTGGTCCCATTCTCTTAATTGTCTTTTTCCCTTTCCCAATTGTTATGTTATCCCAGAATTGATTTCAGTAGGTCAGTCTTTCAGGGCATTTTACAGGAGCTGTGGGGGAAAGCATGCACTTTGTAGTCCGTGTTTAGAAAACTTAATGGCTAGTGCAGGAAGTACAGGAGTACGGCTTTTGAACTGCATCCCTTTCTCTGCTTTTATTTATTTATAGACCCACATACATATATATTTGTGTGTGTGTGTAATTTTTAAAAGAGTTTAGAGTGTTACAGTGGCTGTGGTCTGTGATCAAGCCACTTGAGCAGGGACCTGGGAAACAGGCTCGAAGATTTTTAAGCCAAGTTCTATAATTAATTTGTTAGCTTTCTGGAAGTCATGTGTGGTTAGGCTGTTTTGATGGTGGTTTTGTGGTGTTTTTATTCAGAAAAAAATGACATTTGCAGCACAATTTTTACACTTTTTTTACACTGCATTCTTGTTGT
>NW_028186453.1:609646-668724 GCF_003343005.1 Rhea americana
AGTTCTGCAGAACGTCATAGAATGGATGAGACAGCGAGAACTGGGAACAAAGTATAGCTATTCCATGCTGACAGACGGGTATGTCCTTATAAAACCTTCAACATGCTCTAAAACTGCAAAACAATGTTTAACTCAGTAACAATATTGCTAAAACTGGATCGCGACATGGCCCTTTTGCCATTTTTATGATATGTTTTTAGCTTTCAGATACATTAGGGAAACTAAATAAGATGAGTTTGAAATGAAGCTTGAATCCGTTAGATGGCACTGTTTCTTTTCCAGCTTTCCGTTCTTGTTTGTGGGCAAGTAAATGATGTTGAGTAGGCTGGTTTTACCCTGTTGTAATTATCTTTACTTTTAGTTCTCATRCTGCATGTACATGTGAAAATAGCGTTGTGGTACTTCAGTTCTAATCAACTCCTGTGCTTCCCGGAATCTGAGATGGGGTGGTGGGTACGTGGTGTGCATTAGTCTYGCTGTTGATAGGTCCTGCATGTTTCATCAGAAAGCAGTAATGGATTGTGCTTCATATTGAATGAGGAGCAGTTACTAGTAGGAAGAGTAGCTCTCTGTTTTGGCTCAGACTGCAGCTCTGATGGATGTCAGTTCAGGCAAGCTTTGTGGTAAGGGGCTGACTAATGAGCCTTGAACTCCCACCTTTACTGACTCTCTCCCAGGGATCAATGGGAAAAGCAAGTCGCCTAATGAGTGCAAAATACACAGATCTTGAGATCCAGATAGATCTGTGATGTGRCTTTATTCTTTAAACCTTAGTGGTGTTAGATTATAGTTTTATATTTTGAAGCCAAAAGATACTCTCTGAGCCTCATCTTCTCTCTTGCGTAGCATTGGCCAGGGAATTTTCTCTACCTGGTGCTTGCTTTTTAGCTGTGAAATATTATTCTGTTAACATGCTTTTCTCCTACTCTTGGAATGAGCATATGTAAGTAGCACAGGGAGTTTTCAGCATTAGCYTTTACCTGATCCTAGTTATGCTTCAGAGCGTAGAGCTGAATGATGCCTGAGAATGCATTTTCCCATTCATGTATGTGTGTTTGGAGTGCTGGATTAACAAGGCAGCCCTGTGTAACTCTGTTATGACTATGCTGAATCAGAGGGAGATGGAGCCTGGAACAAAAGGTTCCAGGGTTCATGAAATCAAGTAAGATTTTTTTTCCCTCAGTTCTCTGTATAAAGAGAAGTTATCTTTGAATGTGTTGTTCTTTTTTAGGAACAACTCTCTTCTTAGTGCTGATTGCATTAGTGGTKGTCCATCACCCAGGCTGCGTATAGGTCATTCATGGAGACTACACTGTTAGAAAACAATWTCTGACTTGTACTCCCCAATATAGGTAATCATTGCATACTGAAGGATGCTCAAGATCTTTTTCTATATATTTGAAAAGGAGCATGGGCTTTGTTTTGTGAGAACGGTGCTTTCCAAACCTAAGAGTTACAGAAGAGATGTTAACTTTCCAAGGAGATTAATCTATAATACTTGATGCCTGATTAAACAACATTTGTAGTTACAGGCAACACAAACCACGACTTCATAACACTTCTCTTGAGTAAAGCACGGATAAATATTGTAGTCTATAACGTGAGTGGCTTGAAAAATGTTGTTGCAGGACATGAATTGATGCATAACGAAAGCCATTTTTGTTTTCTTTTTTTAACTTACCTGACTTTAGTGGGTGGGAAAATTCTTTTCATGCAAGACCTTTTTCTCAAATTCCTGAAGACTGGGACAACTGCAAATCATAGACCTTCCCAGTGAAGAAATGATTTCATTGAAATGTGGTTGTGCCCAGTGTGAACAGCAAAGCTGTTTAAGAGCTGTAACACTAGACTTGAGATTTACAGTTTACAGCAGGCACAATTTAAAACTGAGTAGCTAATTAAAGGTGGTATTACTTGATTTTCATTTGGGGAATTCTGATAAATACTCTAATTTAGCTAACTTATTACCTATAGTTAAGTTTCTATCTTTAGAAGCAATAGTGCTAAAGCAAAACTGCTACAAGACTGGTTATATTACTTGGCTTAGGAGAATGCATCTTGAATACCCCTCCAGGGTAAGCCCTCGGTGATATTACTCAAGCGAAACAGGTGTAATGAGATTTCCCTATCATATAGGAGAGATTGTGCAGACAGCTGCAAGAGAGAAAAAAGACTCTGTTTTAGCTTAAAGCTTACAAACTTTTCAGGGTGACTCCCTTAAGAAAGGAAAGCTGGAAGCACGTGGTGCTATGGCTTCATCTTTCCATARTGGTCTGGTTCTCCTAAAAGTAAGTGCAGTCTTGTTTCAGTGCCTGAAGTTAGAGAGAGAGATAYGTGAGTACCAAAGTGATCAGGGAAACTAAAGTGCCTCCTGCTTCCCTGGGGGCTGTGTAAACCTCTGTTTCATTGGCTGTCCTGGAGCAAATGTGATAGACGGGGAAGTTGGCTTCCTCTATTTTTATTTCAGCCATTCTGGACCTGTAACTGTCCTAGAGAAAATTTTGCTGACATGGGTATTTATTTTCCCCTTGATTAACAAGTTCATGTTGAAAAATTCCTTACCATGCTTACTGAGAGGATGCTTTTACTAGCCTAAGCTGTTTTCCTTTAGCCCTTTTTGCTACAGCTGTGTGATACATACACCAGAGGGCATCTGAATCAATCATTATTAATATTTTTCTCTTTTTCTCTCTCTCTCTGACTTTTTAAGATCTTGGGATATGAGTAAATTTTTGACTATCCAGTGCCGTATTAGCCGTATCAAATATCCTTCTTTTGCGAAAAGGTGGATCAATATTCGCAAGTCGTATGGGAACTTCTATAAGGTGTGTATAGACTGCTGCTGTTTCTGTTGTGGGAAAAATTGTTTTAAAAGTCTTATATGTCCTGTTGTGCCTATGATTTTTACTTATGTACTATAATTTTATACCACAGAAGTTAGATGCCTGTGGCCTAATTTCCAAAAGTGCTTCATTCTCAGATCTCATTTTAGTACTTGAAAATGGTATTATCTACTGGAGTAATTGAATTACTGCATTTTAATTTTAATCTTGTATTTGAGAATCAGGAGATGTGTTCATTGTTATTCAAATAATTGTTTAAGAATGTTGTACTGGTGCTCTTGGGTCAAGTGTGTCTTAAGCTACTTCAGCTGAAAAGTCTCTGTATTGATCTTGCAGTTATTGCTTCCTGTTTTCGTGTAGTACATTACAAAGAACTAGGCTTCACCACTGACCTTGAGTATTTCCTTTTTTGACAGAGAATAACGGGGAAAGGAAAAGTTTAGACATAGCTGCAGTTGCATCAAATTGTCAAAACAAAAGTAGCACCAAAATCAGTGCTGAACCTTATTGCTGCTTTCTATCACTGTCACGCTACCATAAAACTGGTTATTGGAGATGCTGCTGAATTCCAAGTCAGTGTAATATTTGTTTGAATATGATTTGGGCTTGGCTCACAATCAGCTCTTGAAAGGTGTTATTGTGCTAAATGCAACCACTAGGAAAAGGAGATTGACATATTAYAAGAGCTTTACCTTCTCCTTTGAAATATTACAGTTATTGCGTTTCCTCCTCTATTATGCCTTCTCTGCATGACCTTTCCCATTGCAAGCATGTGTTGGAACACAAAACAATCTTGATAGACCTATCAGCTTTAAACCAGATGTGTGTTTTTCCTCCTCTGTTTAGCAGTGAGACTACTCTTCTATTAAAGTCAATGAAAATCATAACTTAGAATTAATAGACTGGTTTTTTTTTTGCGTATTTTTTAAATGTAAAAATTTGTAGTATTTACAGTTCTTTAGGGCTTTTGTTTAGCTGTTCTGTGCTTTTATTGAATCTACTGTTAAGTAATAATGGTTAAACTTGTGGCAAAGAATGCATTGCAACTCTGGTAGACAAGAAATATCCCACAGCTTATGGGTATTTCTTCCCTTGACAGCTCTGTTGGTGTTGCTATTGAAGTTGCATGTTGCCAGATTTTGGCAGCTGTGTTGTTGCTGTTCTGCCTAGCTATTAAATCTAGTAGTATCGTACAGCATCCTGGAACTTGTAGTGTCTCCTCCACCCCCCAACAAAACAAGCTTGATATCCTTTCGCTTTTCTTCAGCCCTTCCTGGGAACAGATGCATGCTTCGTAGTTAATCTGGCAAGGAGTTGGGGATTTTGCTGGTGTAGCACTTTGTTTGGGTAATACAGTTAAACTTCCTTATCTCTCTATGCTGTTGGTCATCCAAGTAAACAGGGGTTACTGTAAGTGCTCCTAATCTCCTGTAGTGGTTGGAGCTATTCAGAAGCTTGATGTCAGTGAGAACCAGGAGGTGTTTGCTTTTTAATCACTTGGTATTTTAAAAAATTGTTTTCCCTTTGCAATGCTGCTTCGGTAGCAATTCCTTCTTTATAAGGCTTGTGAAACCTATCTTGGCCACAGTTTCCACTGTTGGCATGTCTTGAACTGGTGCTGGTAATGGTGAGAGTCACTTGAGATCATCCTGAGTCTAGACAAGATCTTGTTGACTATACCTTCTCTGAAAAAAAGGAGTGTGTGTCTCTCCGGGGTGTTTTGAAGTGTAATTGTTAGTGAGCTAACAAAAGGCAACATAGAGGTTTTATTTGGTATTTAAATCTGCATACCTGCATTTCTATTGCATTGTGTTAGGTGGAAAAAGCTTTTTTTCTTTTCTTTCTTTCTTTTCTTTTCTTTTCTTTTTTTTTCTTTAAAGCAAAAGAAGCTAATTCTGGAATGTGGTTCACTTTCTCCATCAGGTTCCTAGGAACCAGACCAAGCTGACAATCATGCTTGAAAAGCTGGGAATGAACTATGATGGGAGACCTCACAGTGGACTTGATGACTCTAAAAACATTGCAAGGATAGCTATAAGGATGCTGCAGGATGGCTGTGAACTGCGTGTGAATGAGAGAATGCATGCTGGGCAGCTCATGACTGTCTCCTCCTCAGCCCCCTTAGAGGGAGCCCCTGTTCCACAGATGCCTCGCTATAGGAACTAATAGTTCAAGGATTCTGCATGTTGACCTGCTGTCGAATACATACTACAGACTGTTAACAGCTTATCAAAAAACCACCTCTGTGAACCTGTCTGCAGTGCAGAATCTGAAAGCACCTTAAGTAGAGGTCTCTGTTGAAATAAAGAGAAGCGTGGAAGCTCTTTGAAGCCTGTGTTACACCTTTTTTTTTTTTTTTTTTTTTGATACTCCTTTCTTTTTTCTTTTTCTTTTTTTTCCCAACAGTAATGTTGATATCTGGAATCCAGACCAAGTGTTAAGCTTTAAAAACATATCGTTCAAACACATGTAAAAATTCTCCTGGCCAGTGTACTACTGTTCCACCCCAACCTGTGGGTAATACTAGTTCATTATGATTTACTCTAACAACATTTAATGTCTGATTATTCATYGCACACAAACAAGTCATTGCTGGAAGAACTGAAATGGAGATTGTAGAGGCTGATATTTCCTGATAAGGCTCCTGCTGATTTCTTTTTTATGAAGTCTGGAAGAAGTGGGAGTGGTTCATCATTTTTTTTTTCTTTTGTTTTTTTTTAGGAATCTGCTTGTCTGCTTCCACATCAATTATAACAACTGTGTGTTGAATAAAAAATGACATTCATGCAGTATAGTAGTAAATTTTTTACCTATATTTAAAAAGAAGTTCTTTAGGACTTCACATCAGTTATCATGCCTCCTATTCCTGCTACWCTCAAGCTAAATCAAATGAAGAACAGCTATTTAGACGCTGTCAGCCGTTTGTACTTCAAAGCGAGGAAAGTAAAAATGCATTTAAAATATACCAGATGATCAAAATTATGTGCTGTGTGGATATTACCTAAAACAAAACTTGTTTATGGTTAGGTATGTTCAACTGTTCTTGATACTTTCCCCTACCTCTACTATCATGAAACCATGCCTTYATCTCAAAATCTACTATTAGAAGATGAATATAGTTTTATTAGTGAAGGCCACTTCTGATGATTGTCATATCTCTGCATTCCTACTAACTGACACATAACATAATACTCATGTGAGGTGAAAGTGTTAATTTAGTTTGTCTCACTGGGATGTACAGATGCTGCTGTGGATACTCTTGAACAACTAATTTAGAATGACATTTTTTTTCTTTGTGAAAGTAAATATTTACTTTACCTGTAGCATTTTTTTGAACAACTTATCATTTTCCTTTCTATCTGTAGCAATATTTGATGTGTATTCAAAAGGGAAGAATCAAAATCTCTGATAAGCTTAATCCGAAAATATCACCTATTTGTCCACTCCAATTTTGTACAAATTGTTAATTACATATTTACTTTTCCCTGTAGCAACCACAGTATCCTCTCTTCTGGAATCATCTGCAGGAGCATGATAACTTCCTTTTTTGGCTCTGAATCACTCTGGTGAAGGCTTTTATGATAAAATAGAGTCTAGCTCAGCACATTTTTGGGGATGCTGGCATTAGCAAGGACTTTGTCATAATTCTTTTATTTACAAGTTGGCAGCCAGGCTCACAGCGCAATGAAAAACTAGTTGGTTACAGATTATACTGTGGGTTTCACAAGTGAAGGACAGTTGTAACTTTGCATCATTGTTTTAAGTACAGAATTGTTTGTTTTGTTAAATAATTTCAAGAAGTTATTTTGAAATAAGTTATTTTGAAATAAGGATTAAATATTAATTATTTTCTTTTTATTACTTGAGTAGTTTTTTGTCAATGAGTTGTGGAAATCAGTAGAATTATTGCAGATGTTATTTTCTCTAGTTTGAAATCAGTGTTGGACCGTAAACTAACTTTTCTGAGATTAAGTGTCAGTGTTTGTTTTCATTTSAAATGTGAACAGTCTTTTATTAAAATAAGTTTAGAACTTTAAACGTAAGGTACTGAATTCATTCAGTTAAACATGAGATGCCTTTAGCAGTCGTAGGGGCTTGGTCTCAGCATGGACCAAGATAAGTGTTTTCTGGTGGACTAGCGATGTAACTGTAGTTAGATGGCTTAAATCTCCTGAACGATAGTCACGAGCAGTTCAGAACACTTATTAAAGGGTGAATTTTCCTGAATGCTTTCATACCAAAAGCAAAGGAAGCATTTGAGGAGATCACGTGGAGTGGTATTCCTATCAGTGACACTTGTGTTGCGGCCGAACATTTTTCCAGGTTGATCTTACTTGTTCGTTCAGAGGAGAAGCTTGCTGGGTATGTCTCTGCTGTGGTGAATGTTTTTATCTATTAGAGGAATCAGCTACTGCTTGACCAATTCATTGACAGCTATGTAAGAAGCAGTCTCCTTTTTTATACAGAAAATAACGTACAGACGTTATCCTACTGATATTAGTAAAAGCAGCCTGAAATAGTTTTGTTTTCTTTTTATTTTACATTTCAGGAGCTATGCTGGAGTAATTCTACCACTGCTGTAGGCAGCCTTGGTAAAAACACTAGTAAACTTGAAACAAAGAAGTCACAGGCAAATTTCAACATGAGTACACTTTCAGGTAGATTTGTTAGTATGTATTTGCATGAATTTGAGAGGGCTTTGTAGAATYTTGGGGATGTGTTAGAGGGGGAAAAGGGATTCTGGTGGAGAAAGTTAAGGAGCAGTAACACCTCTGCCCTTGTCCTAGTCAGTGCTGGCTTCCATAGCAAATGTTGTTGGCTGCATGGGGGAGAAGAGATCATAGCTGTCTGTAGCCTCCCATCAGCCTCCTGGTGAAGTATGGCTACCTTTCCCTTCATCCTTCATTAGGGAACTTTTACCTCTGGAAAGAAGATTGTCCTAAGTAAGGTCTTTGTATGTTCTATTTAATCTGGGAAAGACCAGGCACTTTAAAAAGAAATTGGCAGTCTTAACCTGTGGAGAACAGGTGTCAGGTGACCCAGTTGCTGGCAGGAGGCTTTTGAAATGGGCTAAATATATAGAACATTGTTCTGTTGCAAACAAGACCATTGCCCTCTCTCAGGGACTTGTATTTGACGGCCTGTGGGCATTAGTGACAGCTTACCAGAAGGGTTCCCCTAATGGAGTTATGTGAAGTAGCAAGCTGGTGGTCAGTGCATGCTTCTGCTGTACATTGGATTTAGCTCTAGCCTGTGAACACTGCAGTGGGAAGCAGGCTAACACTTTGCTTCAGAAGACCTTCCTGCTGATCTGATGGAATGGTGGGTGCTAATCTGCAACTAGGAATGCAGAGAGGGCTTTGGAAGGTGGGAAGTTGCTTCTCCATAGTGTTCCTTCTAGCTTGGTCTTTGTGCATTCACAGCCCCCACCACCATCTGATTTCTTTTGCCCTGAGTTCTTTAAACTGAATGACTATGGTTTGGGAGAAAAGCCTGAAGTAGCTTTGGGATCTGTTCTCTCCTAAGAGAGTGGTTTTGCACGAAGTGGGCATGAAGGCCATGAAGCAGCCTTGTGGAGGAAAGGTCTTTTCTGGGCAGTTGTACCTACTGGTGCTAGAGCATTCTGTCTGATGAGACCGAGTGACAGGAGCCTTGGACGTCTCTTTGTGACAGAGGCAGCCTCTGGGTGTGTTCGGATCTGGGATATACTTGCATGACTCGGGTGGCTTTCTCCTGGGCAGCCAGTTTTTTCAGGGATGCCCTGTGGGTGGTACCATGCCTTGTGCTTGCTRTCTTAACTCTTGTACGTGGGCAGTCGCTCTTCGTCTGCTGTATTCACATAAAATGCTCCTTYCCTTCTCTGCATGGTCTTGTCCTTTCCTTGTGCCTCTTTGTATTGGGTTGCCCTTTGCAAATACCTGCATGGATTGCTGGGCAGTAATGAAGGTATCCCTAAAGGTATCCCAATGAAGACATCCCACGTGCTGGGAGAGAGAAGCCTGTGSTGGATTTTTCAGACCTTGACAGCGCTACTAGGCCTCCCTTTGGCCTAGTGAATTTTCTGATAGGGGACATGATCCTGGGTGCACTCATTCATTGTATTCATTACGCAAGTGAGGTACGTTTGTTTTTTTTTTTTTTTTTCCTCTCTTAAGTAATATTTTCATTGTATGAGATGAACGAAGCCAGCTTTCTAACGAGAGCCTTCTATAATCTGCAGCTGTATTTGGGAGAAGGGAGGGTGGGAGTCTTTAGTGACCTGCAAGGGAAATTTTGCTTCACCAAGCTCTGCTGCTTTGTGTCAGACTTTAATAAATGCCCTGGCTAGACTTAGCCTGAAATGTGAAGGCAAGGGTGGTTGTGATTGCACTTAGTAGTTACAAATCTTGTGATGCTATTCACAGGTGCATGCTGTTTTATGCCTACTATCCTCGCTGAGTTCTTGCTAATCTTTTTTGTTACTTGAAATGAATGATCGTAATGATTGTGTATTTGTAAAGTGCATGTGAGAGAGCCTGGTCTGCTTTGCTTATTTCCCTGTTTTGACTCTGTTGATTTTAAGAGTACATGTAGCCAAATGGCCCTTGTGAGCCAGCAATGTCCCAATAAGAGGGAATTGCTTCGTTTGTGCTCATGGTCAGCTTTGGAGCGTGCAGCTTCTGGGCTGCGCTCTGGCCGCAAAGCATGACACACCTACCTTCACGGGGAACTGTTTAGCAAAACGTTGTGCCTGGGCTTTGCTAATTTTAACTTGTGACTGCAGTCGGCGTGGCTTGGAGGGCTTTCTGCTGTGGAATGTGCTTTTCTTYTCTTTTTCCTTAATAATTTGTATTTTTGAATTGATAAGTAGTTTAACTCTGCAATATTTAGACTGACTGCTTCTGTACGGTGTGCGGTCTGTGCTGACTTGGCTTGGATTAAGCAGTCTGAGAGTGGCATCATCATACCACACTGTACTCAATAGGGAAAGAGGAGACAAAGCCGCAGGCTCCTGACGCAGTGTTAGTGATAGTCCTGCTCCAAGTGGGAGGTCGGAGCGGAGAGCTCCCCATCTCCATTCTAAACAACGCTTCTGCGGTTTTGAGAAAAAGAGTCAAGGGAAAGGTTGTTCGGCGCACAGATTATTGGCGCTGCAGATTGTTTGGCAGGTCTTAATCTGCTGCTGGGATCACTTAGTAAACAGGCAGCTTTCCAYGCATTTTTAGGACGCAGGTAAGGCTTTCAGGCCAGCTTTACTCTTCAAAGAAGACTACCTCTCATTATTGGTACTGGAAGCTGTTCTTTCTACTGTCTCACCATGTATTAGTTTGGAAAGTTAGGCCATGCCGTGCTGAGAATAAGGTGCATAGAGCAGGTCTCCACACCTGTCAGTCTTCAGTAAACAGGCAGCCCTATAGATAAGGAGCATTTGTTGGCGCTGAGAATACTGGGTGGAGCATGACTGCAAAAGAAATCAGTCATTTTTATCCTGTGTCTCTGTGAATTCCTTTTGCAAACCCTCTGTTAACGTGCTTCAAAACTTTGGGAACATTTCTTTGAACTGTGCTTTTGCTTTGTTTCTTTCTGTTGATCTGCTCAGCCACACCGGCACRTTTCTTTTCAGACTCTTCTCAAACCCTTCAAATCTGCTGGTTTTCGGGGCCAGTCTCTTTGGAATTTACTGACTCACTCCTCATTTTTGCTTGGGTTGCTCACATGAAAAAGACCTCCCCTGACCCTGACTGAAACAGTTTTCTAACAAGCCATGTCTGGAAGCAGCTGTACTCTATACTGAGATCTTGTCTGTGTTGTTGATCTAACTCTGTTATGAACAGTTCTTGCAAAGACCTTATCAGATCAGGAACTGCTTCCTTGTTAGGAGTTTTTATAGTGTGCTGTTGTGGTTCCTGCATGCTGCAGCCAAGTAACAGATGCTAACTGTGGAGAATACAGTATAAACAGACGGAGAATCTCTTGGCTTCCTTCACAGTCATGGAGAAAAGCTTGTGGCAAATTCTCATGGTTTAATGGTGCTTTCATTCATGCTTGCTACTACATTCATGTCTGCTTTGGGGCTGCTGCCACCACTAGAGATGAAACATCTACTGAATGACTGTTGGGTTAGATATGCAACAGGTTTTTGCTGTCTACCTGGAGCCATGCTGGCAGGTGTAGAGTCACCCAGAAGAAGTGGAGAGATTCTTTACTAGATTGAGTAAGTCCTTTCAAACAGGACACATGGAAAGCTTTTCTTTTCCTGGTTTGGCCTTGAAAGAGGAAAGTAACCCTTTAAAACTCCTTTTTCAAAATGTAGTCGAGATTCAAAAGATGAGATCTATGTCTAGTTTCAGGAGGACTGGGAGACTGGAAATGCTGTAGAAGAAGCACAGTGACATTGATGGGTTTTGTGCTGTCAGGTACAGGAGCCCATTAACTCAGAACAGATCAAGTTAGGAGCAAGATGTTGGTGTGAGAGTTGTGTACAAAAAAAAAGAAAAAAGGAAAAAAAAGGCTGTTTATCATCTCAGACCGTGCCATAGTGGAGCTCTAGAGGACACAGAGAGAGGATGATGTTCTTGTGAGTGTTGGATAATGGGATCAAGGCTTCCAAAGCGCATAATCCCCCCAAAATGTGCTTTCAATATGAAAATGGGATTGCTGGTAAAAGCTTATGGTTTAGTTCCCTTTCAGACAGAAAATAGTAGTGCCTTCTCCCTGTCCTTCTGCCAAGGGATCTGCCTGCCTTGGTGGATACTGATTGACATTGACATGGAAAATTTTTGTTGTTTTTCAGTGATGCTATTTGGCAGAGAGTGAATGAGCTCCTCTGTGTTTGGCTGATTGTGTGTGTATGTGTGTAAGTGCTGGAGCACTGAGGAATTTCCACAGAAAATATTTATGCAGGGATGTGGCAGCAACCAGGTGAAGGTCAAGACTTGGTGGTAAGGAGGAGGTGGTAGAAGGCTGAGATGGGAGGAAATTGGAAAGGGAAGCACCATCACAGACTATACAGCCAGAGAAGAGTGAGCTGCCTCAGATAAGTACTGAGTGAGGCTTCTGCCTTTGCAGCTTATCCAGAGCAGATTTGCCTATGCATTGCCTGTCTGTGGGGATGACGGATGGAGTTTGGGATATGCAAATATGTATATTTGTGCAAGATACAAACTTTTTGATCACCGGTACTCACAGGGGTTGCAGCTGTCCCATATTTTGCTCCTACCCTTCTGACTCGAGCAGAATATCTCTTCCTAAGTTCTCTGTTTAAGTCTTTGCTGAGGGTGATGGTTTAGTGGTACCTGCCTGTTCAGATGGGAGAATTTATCGCCTTGCTGGAGTATCTTTGGTTTTCCTTTTTCAACTGAATTTAAGATAGGTATAATTCACTTCGTTGCCAGGGGCCTTCCTCTCTGCTGACAAACTCCAGTTTTCTGGGCTGAAACTCCATTTCTTCTGATGAATTGTCATAACCTCCCTGCTACTAATAGAAAGGTCAGTCAAAGGGGCCTGGTGTCCTTAAGGCAGAGAATGGAGAGTGTGATCCAGACCAGCTATGTTAGATGGTGCTGTGAACTGGAGAAGCTTCTTTCTGTTGATTTACAGAAGCAGAGTAGGAAGTGTCATTTCCTTAATTTACAGCTGACCTTTGCAAAAGTTTAACTTAGAGTTTGTTCAGAGAAAGTTGTGCCTTCAAGGGAAGTTGAATAATTTTATGCAGTCAGTTACCGATGAAGAGTACCTTAAGGAATATACAGAAGAAGATAGATCTCAGGTAAGGTCTGTGGGTGTTGCAGTGAGATCTGGTGGGCAGATGTTCTGTACAAGTGACCTGGAAAGCATCCAGCAAGACATTGGGCCACCATCACTTTATTTGGTTAGCATTCTTTTTTCCCTAAGGTGTCTTTTTTTCTCTCTTGAGATCCTCACTGGCAATGGTTGGTGCAGGGAAGCTGGACTGGGGAAGGAATATTGCTCTTCTGCCACAAGCTGGTCTGAGGGCTGCTGTGACCTGTGAAACAGAACTGGCATTTGTGAAGTTGATGCATTGATGGGATCACTGAGAGGAGAGCTGTGCTGTTTGTCTCAGCTGATACTCCAATAAATGCCAGAGATGATTTTTCACGTTTCCCAAATGTCTGTACCTTCTTCAGTGTCCAGAACCCGCAGTGAAAGGGCTTCACAGTTCAGCTTCTGAGCTGGTGGCCATTGCTGTAGAGAGCCATTGCTGTAGAGGGTTTTCTGTCTGTTCCTCCTTTCCTCTGTCACCTGCATAGTCTTTTAAAAATTACACAAAATCTTAAGCATGTCCTCCATCCCAGCAAATTTCTCGCACTCTGGAGGCTTTCCTACTTACTGTTTTCTCTTTCTTGAAATAATAATGTCCTGATAATACTCTTTCTTTTAACCTTTAAGATCTGGAGCATATGTGGAAGGGACTGAACTGTCTTCATGTACCATAGATCATCCCTGTTCCTCCATCCATGCCAGTTACCCTTCAGCCTTGCAGACAACCACTGCTCTGTTTACTTGTGGGGTTTTTTTGTTTGTTTTGTTTGTTTTAGTTTGGTTTGTTTTTTGGAAGGACTAAATGTCCATAACACACATTGGAGSACCGTTGGCTGCTGTCTTTTCCCTGTTCTGCTTTTCTGTTCAAGCTATCTACTTCGCCCTTTACCACCTGTGTTGTGTATGTCTGGGC
Source organism: Rhea americana (assembly GCF_003343005.1). Lineage (NCBI taxonomy): Eukaryota > Metazoa > Chordata > Aves > Rheiformes > Rheidae > Rhea > Rhea americana. Next base: position 623,165 of record NW_028186453.1, read on the forward strand.
TAAGGATTACCAATTCCACTCCCTCACCTTGTTTTCTTTTCCCCATGCCAACAGTCCTCACCTTGGTATCTTGTCATAACTCAGCTGCCCCTCAGTGACAGGAGTATGAGCTCCCAAAAGTATGTGCAGCTGTTCTGAACCATATACCTACTCCAAAGAGAGGGTGACAAGGGTAATAAATTTCATGTGCTATGTTTTGCAGTGAAGTTACTAGTCCTGTTCTAAAGAGGATGAAATTAAGGCTTAAATTGCTGTTCAAGTTTATGCAGTGTGTGAGGGTGGTGTTAGAAGTGGAAACCAGCTCCCTTTTTTCCCTCAGCTGGTGTTTCTCTYAAGACTCACCTATGTTTCTTGTGTGTTTTTGTCAGCAGACAATGTCTTGGTGTAGGCTGTTGCTAGAAGAAGAGGCTTTGCAACTGCTGTCATGATTCTGGCTGAGCCCCTCTTTGGGACAGGCCTTTGCTTGAGGGAGTTGCGCTCAAGCTCCTGGTCCCTTACGTAGCTAAAGCAGCTGGCTCTGCGCCTTATCTCCGAACATACAGGATCATATACAAATCCTTTCTTGAGCAGTGGGACATTGCAGTCCCCTCCCTGCTTTGGCTGTAGGACCAGTCCTGAGATTTCCAAAAGCTGTTGTGATGACTGCAAAAGAATTTGCTTGCTGCTTAATTCTTTTATCTACCRGGAATTGTTGAGATTTGTAATAGGCACATTAAGATCAGTAGGAATGGAGAAAGAATGGGAGTGTGGGGGTGAAGGAATACAGGAATTATATAAGAGGTGTTGATGGCGCCTCTGTTAGCAGGTCATTGAAATTAGAGCACACCTCTGTAGTTCCTGAGAACATTTAGATGGGGCAAACAAGGGCAGCCTAAAAAAAGTGTCAGCCTGAAGTCTCAAGGCTAAAGATGAGAATGGGAAGATAAAGAATGGGACTGGAGCCCTTAATCATTGAAATAAGGAGACAAAAGACAGTGTATATATCCTTAGGACTCACAGAGATGGGACAAAATAGAGAGACAAAAGATCCTAATCACTGTCAGCTCCTAACGGAAGACCATCCAAAACCAGCAGTTCTCACCAACTCAAGAACTCAAGAGACTGGGATAACAACTTGATAGCTGTCATTTCTTTTCTTCCTTGTCACTGCCGGTAATCCTGGCAAGAGCAGGGGTGCCTGAATCCTGGACTGACCTCATGAAGGCACGTCATGGTGTTTGTGATTACGTAGGTATGAGAGTGTGAGCGTGAGTAAAATCAGTTTGTTTTTTAAATAAAATCACCTTCTTTCTATAGTTGCACCTTGAGCTTTGCTACAATGTTGTTACAGTGTGGTGACATTAACTGCTGCAGAAACAGAAATCCATCTGTGGAGAGGCAGTGCTGATGATCCACTCTGTGGGATGCAGCCTTAAATGACAGGCCTTGAGATGGAAGATAAATCTCTGAGTTGCTCCAGGCACACCTCAAGGAAACTTGATGAGGTGGTGTACATTTCTGGGCAGAGTTTAATGTGCAAAGGGGGACCAACCAGGTSGTTGTCTTCTCAAGGAAACAGAAGGGTTTATCTTGATTAGAAATGGTTCCTGCCTGCGAGGTTTGTTAYAGAGTTCCAGTTTTCACTCCAGTACTGCCTCCAGTTCCATTTTATTTTCCTTGTCTCAGAGGAGCTTGGCACAGACAACATGTAATTCACCCTGTCTATCTTTAAGCTCCTTAAGAATTAACCTGTAGGGCCTACTAGGGGTGAGATTTACTTAAACATAGCTGTCTGGTGTTCGAAAGCAATGAATAATTGAACTGGTCCTGCTGCCCTTAAATTTATGTGATAATGCTGCAGTCAAAGGCTTTCTGAATTTGGCAGCTCTCGTAACGGGCTGCTCTCCCTGTTTGGCCTGGAGCCTGCGCTGTTTCACAGGTGGCTTTGACCTTGTGTGAGAGCATCACAACAAAATGATCTCCTTCTGTCTGGTAAAGGGTACACAAATTCTTTCASCAGCTTACCAATACCAGTCTTGTAAAGTAGCCAGTGTCATTTTAGAGGACACTGAAATCAGAGCTATGGGGGATGCTGGCTTCAGGCTGCCAGCTGAAACACCTTCCCAAAGTTCAGCCCCATGACCCCATCACGAGCCTACTGATCCTACCATTGCTGGTGGCGTTTGTTGAGCGTCCACTGAGAGTTTAGTTGACACTCACTTCCTAAACTCTGAATCCTTTGAAGGTTTCTCTGGGTAATGGCTTCCCTCAGGCTGCTCATACTATTYCTGTCCCTCTTCTGATGACTGTAGGACACCTTCTCTCCACAAAGCTATAGATTTCATTCCAGTTCACCTTGATCGCAACGCTGGCAGGATCYGTGAGAAAGGAACTCTGCAAGCGAGTGGCAGGGCACTCACTTTTGGGGACAAGGTTAGGAAGAAAAAAAAACTGATAAAGAGATCACATACAAATACAATTCTAGCATAAACTTAACACCTAGCTGGATTTTTGCCTAGTGTCTAAGCCTTTTCTGTGGGCCACGCTGCCAGGGATTCGGAGGCCACAAGAATATCCTCTGTCCTGGCTGCCACCCTCGCTTCCATAGGGCTCATCGGCTTTGAGAGCTAACAGTCTTTCTTTCAGAATAACTACACCATGAAGCACGGTTCTAGATGGYATCCATCCAGCCTTGCCCCATTTTTTTGAATGAGGCAAAGGTGTCATTCCTGCTCTGGAACTAAGTGCCTCTGGTCCTCAGAGGTGATTTCCTCTTCCTAGCTTGCACTCAGGTCACAGGAGTAGAGGAGGTGATTAGTTCCTCTCWGCTTGGTATTGTGAGGTTATATCTGGAGCACTGTGTCCAGTTTAGGGTCCCCAGGAGGACACATGTCAACCAACTGGAGTGAGTCAGATGGAAATTATAGGTAATTACCTGAAAAGGAAGGCCTGAAAAGTGATGAGGTGGCAGGAAACCGCACTCTTGTCCAGTAACGCAGGGAACAGTCCTTGGAGAGAGTGGTTTCTGTTAGAAATGGTGTATGTGTTGTGGACTGAACCATGCCTTTCTCTTGAACTGTGACTGTCGGGGAGAGGCAGAGTATTAGGAAATGCTGCTGCTTCCATCTTTTATTCAAGGTACTTCTCAGCTCTTGACATCTAGGGCAACCTAGGGAAATGTCATGTCAGGCAGGGAGGGGTCTGAATGAGCTCAGAGGGAGGCAGGACTGGAGAARGGGTCAGGACAAGGGATTGAACTTRRTATCTGTATCCAACCCCTGATCTAGGAGTTCAAGGTGACCCCAACTGACATTTCTAAGGTCACCCAACAAGGAGGCAGAGGTGAGAAGGACCAGCGGCTCCCAAGTCTTGGCTATTGCTGAAAGCCAGTTCTTCAAATACAGCAGGAAGGTATATGCAGCTGTAGGTCTTACCTGAGATTCTCAAACTGATTTTAACATTCACTTTCCTAAGGTTCCTAAAAAAGCACCAGAGTTCTTCCCAATGCTAATGTTTTTTCTGCAGCCCTGYGTTCCTTATTAAATCCGCAATGTTTGGTACAACAGGGTCTCGATGTGTCTGGGGAGTCCTGAAAGAGAGAATTCTTGATTCATTCATGTACAGAAAGTCTTTTGAGCTCTAGCAAGGAAAACATAAGAAAGTACCAAATTATTTTTTTTTCAACATGTTATTCCAATTTTCAGGTATTTTCAGATATGTGAGATGTACTAGTTTTGCAAAGACACTGTGCTACAGCATGTTTACTTTGTAAGAACCAACTGTGGATAGGTTTCAACATCATGCAGGCTGAAGTGAGTGCCCCCTCTTCTTCACTGTTTGTTTAGATTTTGGAATGAACTTTCTCAAGAAAGATCCCCCATTGTCCTTAGACATGCAGAGCTGCAGGGGACATTTTCAGATGTCCTTTTTCCAACTCTGGTGGAGCAAAATTTTGGCCAGGTGAGTTTAGATGATCTTTTGTGGAGAGGCGAGCGCTGCTAGCTGTCAGGGGTGAAAAACTTTAGTGCTGCCAGGTCTTAGGGCAGTAACTGCCAGAAGGTAGTTAGGGTGTGGTGGAGTCTTAGACTAAGACCACTGTAGGGTCTAAGGTAAAGGTTTTCTATCACTTAGGCCAGCCCCAATAGTTGCTACTTGAACTGCTTCTCATTCATACTCTCTGTTTAAGGATTGTGCTTAAGAGAAAATAGCATCCAAAAGGGAAGGTTCGAGTTCCAGGGCTGTAGAGATTCAGGGCCAGTGCCTTGTCTGTGTTCGAAGAGAAGGCTTAGAACTGGGCAGAATTTCYTTTCTTTGTGTCACCAGCCAAGGCTTTAGGGCTCTATATTGTTTGAACACTTCTGAGAGCCTTTTTGTGCTGGGAAGGCCTTGCAATCCCTGGCAAGCTGATCTGGTTCTGGGTTCAGCATAACATGGCACATCAACCCGGCGGTATTCTGTGGTACTATGCTTGAGTGTGATGTTGCTGCCCAGTGTTCACTGTGGGGCTCTGGCACTAGGTCACATCATCTCAGACTTGGCACTGTACTGAAAAAACATGCCTCCTTCTCTGTCCTCTTTCTGGGAATGGGCTGAAAACTGCTGGGATGGGCTACCTGGTTGCCAGGTGGCACAGAGCATCTTAGATCACAAGCGTCTTAGATCTCGGTACCCCCAGCCTGGCTCAAGAGCCAGCAGTGATGGGGAGGCTGTTACCACGAGTGGCCCTGCACCACCTCAGCTAGAGTGTGGAGTCCTTAGGGGAGGAATCTCACTATTGGCATATTTAGCCTTGACTTTTGGTTTGGATGAGACATTGCAATGGGTGGTTCCTCCTACAGCAGACTGGAAGCCTACTGCATCAGTACCCTGCTCTGTGGAGACTTCTGAAATCAAAATGTYATGGCCTTCCTAGGAGGTCTGTTTCACCAGGCAGCTCTGACTGACAGATCAACTGCAGAGAGGTATTCAGCTGCCCTGATTTAATCTCACAGTGTCTTGGGCTGAGAAACTGCCCAGACCTGAAGTCCCTTTGCTATTCGGAGGAGAGCGGAAGGACAGCTGAACACCAGGGAGTGTGCTACATGCTTGTTTCTCATGTTGGGTGCTTGTTGAAGTATGAATTTGTGGAAGCCAGTGCTTCTGTGGAAGCAGTGGCTGCGATTTTCCTCATGAATTTTGCAAACGCTGGCTCTGCTCCCGTGCTTGCATACTTCTCTCCCCCCTCCTACAGCTCCTGTAAGCCAAACATACAAGGACCCAATTAAACTCTGACTGCTGGATTTTGCTCTTGTGAACGCACAGTGAAGATGTATTTTTGGAAGTAAACGAAGTATGTGCAACAACCCCAAAGGTGTCAGAACTTCAGCTAGCTCATTAGTAGTCTACTTAATGACTTTTGGGGGCTGAATAATTAAAAAGCATTTGTCTCTGTTGGCAGGCACTGGCTGGGAAAGCAAAAGCTTTGAATGGAGAGGGAGTCATTTTGCAGCCATTTTCAACTCTCCAGAGATCACTAAGTTCCTGCACCAGTTTTTAGGCCAGTATTTTGGTGTACATAACTTGTGGCAACACTGGAATGTTTTGGATAGCAACTGTTCCTACGGTTTTCACTAGGGCAGGCTGAACTCAGAAACATCCTATTTTTAAACAAGATTTAGAAACTGGAGGAAAAAATGACACAGGCTTTGACTCCCTATATGGAAGATAATGAGATTCTGGCTGCAGCRCTAGTCTGTCAGATGACTTCAGGGGAAAATTCCATGTCTGGCAATGTTGCCAACTAGCTTAAAACCCAGTAATCGTCACCAAAATGTCCACTGTGGCCTTAATGTCTTGTGCATAGCTCTGCTTTGCAGCMTTCCTCTGCAGTTATTTTCAGGTCCATCAGACTGCTGAGTGCTATTTTCTCTGCTTTGTTGCCTACCTCTCACTGCAAGGAGGAATGCAAAGAAAATGTGCTAGAGCTTTGCAGGACTGGTCCCTCCCTGGCAGACTGTTCCCCAGTAGTCTTGGGGGACTTTTTGTCTCCACTTTTGATTTTGTTTGGTCTGAAGTCAGCTGGAGAAGCCGTTTGTGCAGAAGGCTACCTTGGGTTGCYTTGGTGCTTTCTGCCCCTTTCTCCTTCCTGACCCCTTGATCTTCCTGATACTTCTTTTGTCCTGAAATCCTTTGAAATACTCCTGAGCTGACTCGAAGGATAGCCAGTCTGCCACCTGTTTTCCTAGTGGAGCTTTCACTGTCTTCAGGAACTTTGGCTTCTCTGCATCAAAGCTCAGTTCCAGATAGCTCTCCGTATCTTCAGGGACTGCCTCCTCAGCCCTATGATCTCCATTCAGAGAGATGCTGTTCCTTCCTTTTTCTTGGGAAACTTCACCTCTCCTGCCTTTGCAAATTTCTCTGGCATCTTCACAACTTGTTGGCTTCACTTTCCCTCCCTGCCTGGCCTTTGTGCTTCATTGTAACACGGGGGCATGAAATTAAAAGATCTTCTGAAATGCTAAAGTAAGCAAGCAAGTACAATTCCAGGCTCACTAGAACCTGGCAGCAGGACCAGAAGAGGTGGTGGTGGTGGAACCAAATGCGCTTCTTCAGGAGCGCCAAGAGCACGTCRCAGCTTGGGTAATGAGCCTGCCTCACCTCTCTTTCCTGGTCAGGTGCTGCCCAGGAGGGCCTGCMGAACTGGTTTACTCTGTAGCCAGGCACACCCAGGCTGCCTGCCTGAGAGTGTCACAACTGTGGAGCAGGGAGCAGGGTGGAGCCCCAAAGCCTGAGCGAGCTGTTTGCCGTCTCTGGGGAAGAGCCCGTCTTCTGAGCACGCAGGGGGCCRTGGAGTGACGAGAGGGTAGCCAAAGCCCCCAGCTTCTCCTTTAAGTGTGCAGAAGGGTCRGATCCAGCCCTGTCCATTCATAGGAATTTTGCACCATACTTCTCTGTCATATGGTCACCATCAGTCTGGAGGTTTATCACCTCTGGGTCTCAGCACTGATCGCTGCCTCACCCCTTTGCATTGGAAGGGCGGTGAATACATACGTTACTTACCTCCATGCAAGGCAATATTTTCAGTGCTTTAATAATATCACTAATGAGACATTGCCAGAGGCAGGAGAAGGGCAGCCTGGCTGTTGCAGCCATCCTCGATCTGCAGTGGGCTCTGTTCACTTTGTCGTGTAGGACTAGCAGGGGCATATTTCCATCAGCCCATGATACTGAGGGAATGAGAATGGGGGCTGTCTTCTTTCTAGCACTTCTTGGGAAAAACAGAAGAAAATTGGGATTCACATCAAGGGGAGAGAAAGATACCCTGAAAGTTCTTGACTGCCTTTAGTTTGGGGGTTAATACCAGAGGAAAGGAGATTTACAACAGCTAGAGAAAGTACRACTGCTCTAGCCAGAGAAAAGATTTAGAGCTAATGAGCAATAATAACCCTCTCCTGGGTTAGAAACGAGCAAGCTCAGAGCCCAGCAGGGAGCCTTGCCGAACCATGGGACCCAGTTCCCTGGGATTTTAAGGACTCTGAGGCCTGGGTCCGACTTTCTAGTATGGACAAATGGAAGGAACTTTTTTGTTTATCTCTGGATGTGCAAATTTCCTATTCCTACAGCCAAAACCAGAACTTGATTCCAAAAAGTTTTTCCCTTTCCCACTCCTTCCTTAGATTTTAAATGCCATCCACTGGGATGCTCTGCTAATGCTGGAAGTCAAGGAAGCCTTGGACTCTGGCATAGTACACACAGAGTCATTTTTTTTTCTGCATTCACCTACCTTTTCATTAAAAGCCTCCCTGAGAAGGGAATGCAAAGCCTAAACCCAGAGTTCAGTGTTTCAGTGGGGAAACACTGAACATTGCTGTGCCTTTTGCAGACAGCATTCTCTGAAAGTGTTTGGGCCTCTTCCACAGTAAATTCAAGCAGCATGTAAGGAGGGATTTGCTTTTCCCAAGAAAACTGTGGAGTTTTCACTTTTTCCTTGCCTTAAGGCAGGATGAAGAGTCAAATCAAATGTGAATCCAGGCTCAGGGAATTTTTTGGTTTGGGTCCCTCCAAATATTTCCTTGTGCAATTACCACACAAAGGATTTTTGGCCTTTTAAAACCTTATGGTTTTCCATCTTAACAAAACCATTGTTTGGCCCAGCCTGTTTTTTTGAAAAGATTGAGTTTACGCAGCTTCACATCATCAGATGGAGAGCATTTTTGCTTCAAAAGTCAAATGAGCTGCTGCAAAATCACAACCAATTGAGCTGCCTTATGCTTCCTCCACGAAGAGACCTGAGCTGCTGTGAGTGTGCAGTTCAAGGAAGACACGATCAAATTCCTCCTGGGTTGTGACCTCTATTAGAGCTCGAAGCCAGCTCTCTAGAGACAGATAAGGCTGTGAATCCAGCACAGCCCSTGAGAGCTCAGGCTCAGACAGCTGTGTGAGTCCAAGCAAGTCGCTTGCGTTCAAGAACTTCAGTTGCAGTGATTGGGCCATTCGTGGTCATCTGAGGAAGGCATTCTTAACCTACYCTTGAGTCCTCTTTAACAAACCTTTATGCCTCTCTGTTGGGATGTTTCCCATGAGCTTTCTGACTGGAGTTGTGTGTGCTCTACTAAATTAATTTCAGAACAAGAGGGTTTAGCAGGGCTAAGCCACAAGGTTACGTTGCAGTTTTACCATGGCTGATTTGACTGGGAGCTGCTGGCTGGCTTCTGCTCAGTGTAATGTAGGTTTTTCTCCTTCTTTTCTCAGGGGACTCTGTGGGGAAGAACTGCTTGCTGTGAATGAGAAATGTGCATCCTACCTCACCTTGAGGTATCCTTGTACCTTGGCAGGGGAGGGAGTTTTCGGTAGCTCCTGGGTCTGGCAGCATCATGGAGCAGTGCAGTAATGTAGGATGGCAGTGSTAGGCCCCTGCTTTCCTTCCTCAGACCTGGGAGGGCAGGTGGTACGTGCAGAAGAGGCTTCCCAGTATGGTTTCCTTCTGGCTGGAAGCTGAAGTCAAAGTCTCCCACCATTCCCATTCGTTGGTGCTGGGGCACCTCCACCTACCTTTCATACTGACGCCTGGGAAGAAAGCTTTTTTTTTTTTTTTGGCAAATATTGTGATATAGTGTCACTTCCTAGTAACACAGTGAAATAGAGAGATCTGCTCTCACTTCTTTAAAGCAGGAGCCAGTTGGGGTTTATAAATGAGAACATACTGCTGGGAAGGAACAGGCCGTTGTCTCTGCACGATGCTGGTGTGAGAGGGAGACAGTCAGACTCCTTGGAGGTACGGTTTGTGTTGTGTGCAATATCGCTGGAGCTCGGCAAGGTKTTTGATAGCAGACAGGATCCTCAAAAAGAGGGCTGTGGTCTGTGTGCAAGAGAGTGTTGTATTAAGTGGAGTTTTAGACTGCACGTATCAATGGCAAGTGAGCGCTCTCTTGTAGCTCATACAGTAAGCTTCTGGGATTTTGAACCTTGCCTGGGCTGAAATGACAACAGAAGTTTTCCCTGGAAAAAATGGGAATGTGGTCAAGGAAACAAATCAAGGGAACTTTTTAGGGTGCGAGAAGCTGCAAGTGAGGGGCAGGTGCGTTGGCAGCATCATGTGTTGTGGCTTTCAGGACTGGGATCTGTGTGCAGATCTGTGTTTGCAGAGGCAAACACAACTGTCTGCTGGATTTGCGACGCGCTTCAGCTGGCCATGCAGCCTCCGTGTGCTCCCGTAGCACTCTGAGTGCTGCAGGACAAGCTGCCCCAYGGGGCATTTTGAGGAGGCAATTGCCTGAAGCGAATCAAAGGCTCTTTTTGTCCGTGCCAGCTCAGCTAAAGAAAGATAACGGGAARTGCCAGCCCATCATGGCATCCCCTGCAGGGACAGGGGATGGTTGCAGGACTGAGTGAAGGGCGTTCACAGAAGGCAGAAACATTCCTGAGAGTCGTTAGGTGTTTCCCAAGATGATCACAGAGCACCAGGATATTCAGTGTAAGGGTTGAGTTGCTGCAGGTCCGCAGGAGCAAGGGTTGCATTTGCCTCCCTGATGAGGCAGATTCAGCTGCCCCTACTGCACGCTGGCCTGGCCGATTTTCTGCAGAAGACTACGCAAACATTGATGGGATGTATTGGAAAGGGAGATTGAGAGTCTAAGCAGGAGGTGGGGGGGGGGGATATCCATGTTTCTTCTGCAGCCTGGTAGAGGTTGTGGCAACCTCAGTTTCTGTCCAGCCAGAAGATTTGTCTTTGTCTACCTCAAAAATCAGTTCCYGTCACAGTAGCTTTTAAACGCTCCATTGCTTTTAGGCGTCTAYGTGTTCAGTGCCAAATTTTATCAAGAGAAGACAGAACCACTCTCGCTCKCTCTCTCTCTGCCTCCTCTCTAACTTGTCTGCTTCCAAAGGACAGGCAGAAGTGACCTTCGCTGCCTCGCTTGGCTTTTCATGGAAAGGTGGTAAAGCACATGTCATGCACGTTGATTTAAAAGTGTAAATAAGGGCTGACAAGAGGGGGGAATACAGAATCTAGGTCAGACAGAGGAAATTGAACCTGCCTTTGAAAGCAGGTGATATTTCCAGCCTTCCAGTGATAAGGTGTTGGGTGGAGCTCTGTTAATAAGTCACATTATAGGCTTTAAATATTGGTTTCAAGTTACATTAGAAAGTCAGAGTGCTGCCGCTTTTCTGTTGCAAAACGAATGGACTTTGACTCTGGCATAAGCTATACAGTGCCTTGTCAAATGCCGGGGGCCAGAAATGGTTGTGGCAGTTTCTTCTGCCCTCCAGGCTGATCTGCCAAAATCCTACGGTCACTCTGGGGGAGAGGTGCTCTGTCCTCAGCTGGTGCTGGTTAGAAACATTCTTGTCCTAGTGCTCAGGCAGTTCTTTTCTGGGAATTACTAGCCAGTATTACCAGGCCTGGTTTATTACAGGTTGCTCTAGACAAAGTGGGAGACCTATGGCAGAGATGGGGAATTAGGTACCGAAAGGCCTTTGTGGGTCAAAAATCAACTACRTATATAAAACAAAATCAATGGGTAGACCACGTTCATGCTGCTTCATTTAGAGAACTTCTTGCTGCCATAGCTGCAAAGGGAGAACTTGTTCTTAAATTTTTGGCTGCTACTGAGGACCTGCACTGAGCTCTGTAATTCAAGCTTGGTCATTCTTCGTCCCTCACTCTCTTATAGCAAGTTTCTGAACTCCAGCCGGGCCATGCTCTGCCAATAATATCCTTTTGGCTGCATCTTCAGGTACTGTGGTCTGCACAGGCACAACTGATAGTTATTAGAAGATTACTCAGAATAAAACACCTGGTCCTTTTGCAAGACCTGTTCATCTTGGGTTCAGAAGGAGTAAAAGACAAACTGTGAGAGCCACTAACCTCAGCAGATCTGGCTCAGATCTTGCACAGGGAACAAATCTCTTATGTAAGCAAATAAAGTTTCACAAAGTCACGTCTCAGAGCAGAGCTTTGATTTTAGATTGCTTTAAGTTTAAACTGGCAGAAAAGCAATTTAAGATTGGGGAAGAGGGAGGGAAGGGGAAGCCAGGGAACAAAGGTAAAATTGCTTCCAAAGATTCACATAGCTTTGAATTACAGCCAACAGGGTGAAATTCATATTGGCATTGTGGAAAATAGCATTGTTGACTTGCATTGGGAGGGTCAGAGTTTGTATTTCTGCCTGAGTCTATTGGAAAGAAGCCGGCACCCAGTACTTCTAATTTGAATTACACGTCAGCATGAGATCAGATCCTCTAATAAGGATGCAGGAACCAGAAAAATAGTTGATCAGCAAAATGATTTGGCGTAGGTGAATTTCTGTCCGTCCTTAGATTTACCACTCAAAAGTATGTTTTACTCTTACCTGAGATTATCACCAGAGGTGCAAACACACTCCCTTATGTAGATACCCTCCCTCAGCACATGCGTCAGCTGAGCTTTGACATGCGTGTTGGCTTCCTGCTCCATAACCCCAGGTGGGTTATGGCATCTCCTCCTTTGCCTGATGCTGGTGTGTGAACACTGGCCTTTTGTGCTGTRAACATTTCTCATGCCACTTTTTTCCCCCTGTTTTCATACCGTTGATGCTGAAGTTGTTCTGCAGCTCCTCAGGAGAGGAATAATATTTTCCATGTAGGCCACCATGCCAGGAGTACATGCTTATATGCTGGCTCACTGCGTCCATCTCTTTTGGGAGTGCTCCAGGCTGGCTGAGTGGAATATGCTGAGGAAGCAATTCAGAAAAATTAGGGTCAGCATCAGAGAACGGTGCCCATGAAACTACATCTTTGCATCTTAACTGAGGCAGGGAGGGTTGCCTGGCAGTTTGGGCATCCATGCTGAGAGAGCTACTTGGCTGGCCAAGTCTGCAGTCTGAGGGACCAAGTGTGGTCAAACAGTGGAGCTCTTTCTTTGACTGTGGTGTCGGGCTTGTGGCACCAAGTTGGAGAGAGCTCTGCAAACCACAATGGAAAAAAATAGAAACTGTCCCCAAATCTATTGAATAGGGAAATGCCATCCCAACTATTCAGAAAAGAAAAAAAGACCGAGAGAAGAAATTGGAAGTGCTTTCAAAGCACCACAATGCTGGATAAAACCAGCTCAGAAAGGTCCCAGAGATCTAATTATAGTCTGCAATCAATGCTGCTCTTATCCATGCTGCTAATGAACATGAGTTTGCTGCTCCAAGGCTTCTTGCAGCAGAAATTGCAGCATGAAAATAACTAGCCACCTGCCTGATTAGGGTTTGCTTTGCCTTCTCCTGGTTTCCCAGCCTTTGGTACGTGCCTCTCGAGAGATGTGGGAGCTATGACTAAGACTGTTCAGGATGAGGACACCAGGCCAAAGTGCCAGGGAGGCTCTGGTGTGTGAGTGTGTGGTTTCATCACTGGCAAATAGGGAGCCCATGCTGGCGTGGACCTGCAGGCAACGAGGAACAGGCCTCCACAGAAGTGCAAAATGCCAACTTTGGGGATGTGGAAGAACCCCCAAATCCCCAGAAATCTACTGCACAGTGGAAGACCTCCTTTCAGGTGCTAGGTTATCTGACAGCTACCTCATGGAGAGAAAAAGGAATGAGAGCTCTCCTTCATGGAATGAGCCACAGAGAACAGGAGCCAGTATCTCTGCTAGTGGATAGCTGCTAAAGTGTATAACAAAGATTTTGCTGGCTTGAGCCGTGCTGTAATTCCAGACAGTTGCTTCTCCTATAGGTGTTTAACAAAAACCAGATCCTCTCTCTATGAGGTTCGGAGGACACCTGCCAAGCGGAAGCGGAGGCTGCTGTCAGGGAGAAGTTGCCTTCGCACAAGGATGGAGCAGGCCAGAGGCAATTCTCCAGCATCTGTTCTTTCTAGTGTTTGTTTTTTTCTGAACAAAGCAAAGCCTGTTTTGGCCTTGGGGGACTTGCAACCTTTCACTACATAGTGTGGAAAATCAGGCATCGGCTGCAGTGAAAATATAATTACCAGAGATATCAGAGGGTCTTTGGGCTCAGAGGAGGGACTGCTGTTCTAGAAGGGCTGGAAGGGTCTGACTCAGGAACCAGCCTTGAACTGACTCCAGGTTGGTTGAGCACATGCCTTTCAGAAAGCATCCTAGAAACATATGGTCTCAATTTTCACATGGCTGGTGACGTTTCTTCCCTGCACCACCTAGAGCGAGCTCTCTGGATGATTATTCATCCCCACAATTAAAAAATTGCATCAGTCTGAATTGGTCTGGCTCCATGGGGCTCTGGTTGCAGCTTGGTCTGTTCTAGTGCAGAGCTGCTCAGTCCCAGATGGCTGATCCCTGGAGATCACTCTCTCTGGTCAGTGAAAAAATCTGAGCTCTGGCGAAATCTCTCCAGGGCTCAGATTTGCCTATCTTTTTGTCTTGAGGGCTATGCTGCAACTGGGACCTTTCCTTATTCACTACTYGCCCCTTCTTGTTGGCAGCACCTTGGAAAATTCCTCATTGCTGATTCAGGTTCGGATGGGCTTGAAGCTCCTAGTCATTCCCTGTGGCCCATTGATGTGAGATGCTATAAATGGCATCTACTCTTTTTCCATTAGGAACTTGTCCAAACTTCTTTGTATCATTAAGGAAACAAAGGCAATCYGCTGCAGGGATTTGCAAAGAGAGAAGAAAACCAAGCATGAACACAAGTAGCAGACTTGAAAAGCAAAAATGAAAATACAGCTCAAAGCTAGCTTATGACMTCCTGTGTATTTCAGGAGAAAAGAGCCTTTTTTTGGCCCTGGTCTTTTCTTCTCTTTGGCTACAGCTAAAGCTGGGTGGAGCATTATTTAGAGTGAGTTACACAGAACTGGCTTACAAGTCTCCCTGCTTGCAGCTTGTCCTGCAAGTGTATTTTCTTAAGCAGGCAGACTGAGCATCAGAAATGCAAATTCCCTGTGGGATAGAGTTTCAGGGTCCTGCCAGATTCCCCCCCCCAGGATTTTAGCAGATCTCTTATTTTGTTAATCTAAGCYGAGGTGAGGCCCCAGAATATGAGCACTCTTCTCTTGCTTGCTGTTCCTGCTCATGACAGAAGAAGATGCCTGTCATCACTGCGGGGCTTCGCTGCAAGGAGCYGGCTAATGGCAAGAAAAGTCAAACAAACAAGTGCATGTGCTGCGCTAGAACTGGTCTTCATGTTCCCACTCAGCAGAGGGCTCCAGCATGTTGCTTGTGGCCATTCTTGCACTGCTGGGACTACTGGGCCATTGAGGTGGAGAAGACTCAGTGATCAGCRGATCAGTCAGACCTGTAGCCCATTCCTAGCTCCGTGAGAAGCGTGGCTTAAGTTGGCAGCTTCCTTGTGGATGCTCAAAGGACATGCATAAGCAACATCCAGAAATTTAAACACTGCTTTAATGCTAAACATGAGCTTGGCTGTTTTAAGACTAAGAGAACTTGAGAGCCCACACTGGCTGGGCTTGGCACAATGTGCAGACATGCTGGCACTCTCTCATCCCGGACATTCATCTGGGAGGCAGGATTTTCCCAGGCTAACATACTGCAGTTGCAGTTTTGAAGGACTTAACCCTTCAAGCACAYGGCAGGCAAAAAGAGTGAGGAGTCACAAATCGTTTCAGATGGCTACTTGTGTTACCCAGTACAAGGAGCTTGTCCCACCCACTCGTCCCAGTGTAAGCCTGCATTTTCCACCCCATGAAAGGGGCAGAGGTGTCATGGCCCTGCCAGTTCCTCAGGGCATAAGTTCCCCTGTGTCTCTTTAGTACGATTGCAGCCCATCCTACAGCCTTACATGCAGTATTTAGCTTCCTTGAGATGACTTGGAGTCATTACTTGGGAGAGGAATTATTTGCTTCTTTGGGAATTTATTAGTGCAGCTAGAATTTGGCCACCTCTAGCCTAGCACCCAGAAATTTGCCTAGCAGTTTGTCCTTACAGGAAGGGCTGTTCTGCTCGTTGTGGCTGGTGCTGCCTGCAGGAACAGGGGGACCACATGAGAATTAGCGCTTGCRCTGAAAGGACTCCACTCAGTTCAACACGCTTTCTGACACACGCCCCATGAGACAGCTACGCAGCAGCAAGATGAGTTGCAACAAGCACTCAGAAATAACACCTGGTCCAGCAGACACCCACAGAGGAACCATCCAGCCTGTGGGTGAAGAAAGGGATGGCTTTACTGACCAGTGTGGAGCCGACCTGCGGAACAGCACAAGGCCTGCCTCAGAAGCTATGCATGGTATGAAGCACACAGATCTGAGTGTAATCCTCACCCTGCTCTCTGCCTGTCCGTGTGTCCGCCCCTCGCTTCTGAGAGGTAGACCAAAGCGTGCCAGAAGAAGGTAGTCAACACAAGCTCTTGGTCGGTCCCCTTGCCCAGACCACAGCTGCATCTGACAATATTACCATGGCCAAGGCAAGGCCCTCAGAGGTCTCCTTTCCTTGCTAGCACATATTGCTCTGATTTCTGAGGGCTGCAACTCTGCGACCTCCCCAACTTCTCCAGAGTCATTCTGAGTCACCAGCTGAAGAAGCTGTCTGCAACAGCCGCCTCATATGGTGCCCAGCCCGAAAGATAGTGTGGGTGCTGTGTCAGAGTAAGGCCTTGCTTACTGAGAAATAGCAGCTCATTAGAACCRTTTTTCCTTTCCTTAGAGAGAAAACCAGATCTTTTGCGGCAATGTGGGAATCTTGGTTCTGATGGTCTTAGGCAGCCTGAGTCTGTTACGAGTTTCAGCAGGATGTCAGGTCGTAAGTGCAATGCCAAGGCGTGTTGGGATGAGTGGTTAAACATTAAATCCAGGTTCACGCAGAAAATTAATGGCAAAAGCTCTGTGTGCTAAGCTGTTGATAAATATTCATTTTTTCAATTTTAGGATAAAATAGAGTATCTATTAGCACAAAAAGCACTCAGGAGACACCTCACCAAAAGAAAAGCCTCATTTCCTTTCACTAATACTAGCTTTATGCTGATAACACTGTGGATTATACAATTTAATCACCAAATTTTTTTAAAAAAGGAAAAAAGGCCAAAATGGTGGTATTAACCCCCAGTAAGTCCTACCCTGCTGTCTTTATGGCTCACTGTTCACCAGCACCAGGCTGTTACTGCAGGACATTTAGACACACTGAAAGATTTGTGTGTAGATTCATTAGCTGTCTAAGACATCTTTGTTGACTACCAACGTAAAAGTTAGCGTGTGGCTGTTAAAATTGCCTGTTGGCTATAAAGCATTTGAGTAGTTATTGTTCTGGTTTCTGAAGTGAAGTTTTTCTTCTGCAGAAGATGCCATGTGGGGGTGGAAGATTTGATGGATTTATTTATTTTTAGTTGGCCTGCTATTGTGAGTTGATCTGTTTGGAGACAGCGTCTTGAGAAAGTAGTGTTGAGCTGTGACCCTCCTCAGCCTAAGAGGAGATTTGTTCCAACTTTCTCTGACATCTCCTACCCCAGTGACTGAGTGTGCTGTTGTGCGAGGGGTAGAAGGTGCTGCTCATGGTTGCTATCACCAGATTATCTACAGCTGCRCTGACCTTGGCTTGCAAACACCTTCAAGGACACGTTCAGCTGAGCTCATGGATGAAGACACTTTCTAAGGGTCACCTAGATACCAATAAATCACAACAAGTAGGGAAACACAGGAGAAGCAGCACCTGCCAGGTGTCCAGGGGAACATCGTGTGAAGGGGAACAGTCGTAAAACTCTGAATGAGGCCGGAGAGGGCTATTCTATTTCTTCTTTTAAAACTGCCTGTCTCCATAGTGCTGGGGTGTCACCACACAAACACTGAGGAATTACACTCCTGCTAATAATGCTCCAGTTGTGTTCTGCCAGGGACCATAAAGATGGAAGGCAGCCACAGGAGATCATAAACTTCCTACTCTTACACAGGAGATTGTGAACTTTCCTACTCCCTACATACTACTCCTTAGTAGGGTATGTACTACATACCCGCCAGCATCTCTACTGGATAGCGAATGCTTGGAGGGAAACTGGGGCCAACAAGCAGGGAGCTGTGAACGCTGTCCTTGAGTGTCTAGGGTGTTTTGGCCAGCATGTGGCAGCTACTCATATCCTGCTTTGGCCCCTGTAAAACACAGAGCTCTGGTTTGCTCAGGTTGATCCCAACGGATATTTCCTCTGAGAGAGGGCAGTAAGATCCACCCAAAATTGCTCATGCATTGGCAGATATTTGCAGATATCTGGAGAGATGCTCCCTTCATAAATGCTGTCCCAGCAAACATGCAGAGTATACCACCAGTGTTGCTGACTGGTCTTTTTTTGGCATGTAGCTCACTGCCTAGACATCATGGATTCCAGCGAGTTCAATTTGACAGAACAGTTTGGGTTGCAATTTTTGCAGAATGTCTTGGTGAAAGGGTTGTGACACTGGCTGAGGAAGAAAAGTGCCATCAGTTCCCATCAGACAGGGCCATGCCCAGTTGCACTGCAGCGAAAGCCCTGAAAATGCAACGTGAGAAGAACGAGTGAGCTCTCTCTGAAAGTGTAAAGCTGTAACTCATCTCTGCTGCCCGTCCTGGGCTAAAACCTGCTGGTGCAGGATAGTGCTGCTGCTCGTTGGGGGGCCACAGATCATTGGAAGGTTGTTTGTAAGTCATCTTAGATGTCTACCTCTTGACAGCAGTGTTTTCTGTACTGGTATTAGGAATGGGGCTCTACTGATACCTTGAGAGATCATGAGTGCCTTGCTGTATGTGAATAGCAGCTGTTTCCTTGCCCCAACTACACTTTGTCTAGGATTTTCCATCTCTGATTTTTTTTTTTGCCCTGTGACCACCTGCCTTGTTTCCTCACAGCCCTGTGTCCTGAAGTGAGAACAAAAAGGGCGCTTTGACAAGACTGCAAGCTCTCTTGATTGCTGAAGAGTGTATCGCTTTCTTGGGAGAGCAGTGCAGCCCTGGGACAAGGCACAGAGATATGGTAGCATCTCCATCCTTGGGCTTATCAGCACCCGTATGAGCAAGGCCTTGAGCGACCAGAACTATCTGCGGAGGTGGTCCTGCTTTGAGCAGAGACATCCAGAAATCTCTTCCTACCTCAATCTGTTTAGGGTTTGTTAAACATAAAAACATCACCGTGGTCTCAAAACCCCACACAACAAATAGATGGAAACTACCAAAGCATCTGGGGAAACATCTTTACAGCTTCAACCTATTCTTATGCTCGTTCGAGCATACCTCTCATGGGGTATGAAGTTTGAGTCTTCCCTCCTCCCTCACTTGCCTTATTGATAAAGGATTAAATCACAGCAGCAGTGCAGAGAGAGGGCCTGTGACTAACGTGTTGGCTGAAGGGGCTTGCCTGCAACCCTGTCTTGGGAGCCAAAGTACTTAACCACTCCTTGGTGACTGCTCTGACTTATCTGCACCGAAGGAACATGCCAGCTGCACTTATTTTCCAACAAAGACGCCCTTATTTTTTAAAAAAGAAAACCTTGGGAAAGCATCAACAGCAAGTCTTTAAACGCTGCTAACTGTCTGGCACATTACCCCTCCGGTCGGGGGAGGCTGGAGACAGGCTGGGCAGTTTTTCCTGCTGCTACGTGGCAGGACCTTGCTGGGCCAGAGCACTTGGAAGCTCACCTCCATCAAAAAGAGACAAACAGCATCAATATGTTTTATGGAAATGGTTCAGAGCCAGCCAAACTCCCCAGTAGGAGCAAGTGTGCAGAAATAACAGGATTATTCAGGAGCTTTGTGACCCAGCCCCATGCTGCTGGCTTTATGGCAAAGCTCTGTACTGTTCCCGGGGAACAGGGTGCTGTCGGCTCTCTTGGTTTGCCCATATTTTTGCTCATCATCTGCTCTGGTTCAGGCTCATGGGGCTCAGCTGTTCCTCTGATCATGGCTTAGTCTGGTGCTCAGTTACCAAGAGTCCCATTGTCAGATTAAGCAGGTCCATGAGCCAAGCGCGTGCTGAAATTTGACCTTGAGGACATTTTTCAGCACGAGCAGTCTCAAAGAGCAAACTGATTCAGCCTGTCACCAGCCCTGCAACCTGGATCAGGCTGGGAGTGACTGTGACAGCCCATCTCTCCCTGCAAGGACCCTCTCAGCAAGGATGAGTAGCAGAGTCATGCTCTTCCAGGGTGCATGGACCTCCTTTTGACAAGCCTCTCTAACAGTTTTGAGCTTGTTCTCCCAGGACGTACACRCAGAGAGCCCACGTCCTGCTGGTTTAACTGCATCCAGGACATGCAATCCAGTGTGGCCTGGGCGCAGCTGCCACTGCAGCAGCGGTTCAGCAGAGCTGCTCCCTGTTACCACAGTGTCCCCGAGGCARAGGAGACGCACGCTTGGCAAGGGCAGTGAGATACAGGCCAGGGGAGCACCGGCTGAGGTTGCATTGCTCGAGCGCACAGATGGTCATCTGTGGACCCRGAAGCATCCTAAAAAACCTTCCTATCATGTTCAACAGCAAGCGCACAATTGCACCAGGCACTAAGGTAACCCCACCGTCTGTGTCCTCCAGCAACAAGCAGCAGGGTGGTAGGAGATAAACCCAAGAACTCCCTTGCCCCCCCTAATGTTTGCGAGCCTCCTCAGCAACCKGCAGCCCCCAGATGTCAGCAGGCTTGCGCTGGACTTCCTCATGTCTAGAGCAGAAACTGTCACGTGGGTTTTTTCGGCCACGAAAGCGTTACAGGAAATAGCTGACTGTGGTTAGCTTGCTTGTGAGTTTGGGTCACTGCTCGAATGTGAAAGCAGCACTGGCCAAACCATCCAAATTAGCTGGGGACGTGCTGGGAGTGGTGGTGGTAGGGAAAGAATGGCATTTTAAAATACATATACRTATTTCCCCTCCCATCCCGCTCCTAGAAAAGTGTTAGGATAAAGGGATTTCCTTCCATTCTCAGGCCTTTAAGGAGAGACATATAGTGTATTTAATTGAAAGAACAACAGTAAAAGGTCTGAAGCATTTTTGATGATGCTTAACAACGATCAGCTTAATGTGGAGGTTGGTTACACAGAATTTGGTAAGGAAAATGAATGGCAGGTAGTTTCCAAGAAAGCTGAGTCCTTTGCCTCAAGCTCCTTCTCATGGCAAATTTGCTGTCAGGCAGGGGATTACCAACAGGATTTTGCCTCAGTTGTGTCACTCCTGCCCACCTGCATGCAAGAAGCCATGCTCTCACCCGTGTCCCTCGTTTCCCCAGCCTCAGCGCAGCAGCCAGCCTGGGCTGCTTCCTTTCCCAGGACCCGAGTGCTCCCRCTGCAGAGCAGCTCCGAGCTGCCTTTAGGCACAGCTGCTGCTGGGAGAACCACACTGCAGTGACATTGCTGGAAGGGCCTCTGTGCACAAGATAGGCACTGCGCGCTCCTCCAAGCCAAGGGGGAAGAAGCATTAGGATTCAGCAAGAAACTGTATGTGGTAGCAGGGAAAGGGTTTTACCCTGGGACTTACATCCGATTTCCTAGCTGCGTGCTTCTTTCATACTCCTTCTTTGTAGTGGGGAACAGATTTACAGCTTCATCAGACAACTTGCATCTCACTTTAGCAACATGCTTTCTTTTTTGATGCAAAGACTACAAGAAGAAACCTGAGAAACACCCTGCACAGCTGGCTCATAATGAAAGTGAGAAACTCAGAAATAGCTACAATCAGTTTTATTTCTGTGCAGGGCAAAGGCTGTCTTGGCCCCTGCCAGGCTGCATAGCAAGAAGTCTCCAAGACCTTATCTTTATTATCAAAACCAGGTGAAGTTCATGAACTAGCCCTGTTAATCATTTACACCAGAGTTGTTCTCTTTTTACAGTGGGCCTGAGTCGCAGCCAGTGCTTCTATTGCAATGACAACAAGGACAAATAGCCTGAGTGGGAAGAAGTGTGAAGAGGGTCTGATTTGTCACTTCATTTTGGTATCAGAAGAGAGCCTGACCCTTCACATACCAGTACCTAGGCCAAGAGAAAGAGCCCAGTGACCAACCCCCACACTTGTTTTTGATTTCCGCCCCCCCCCACAGTAAAGGAAGAAAAAAGTGATTGTGTGACAGACTGACTCAAGATAAATGCCGAAAAAACCTGAAAARGCTGTTCCCAACAGTGCAAACAGGGCACTGTATAGCACAGTTCAGGAACCTTCAGAGCCTATCTAGGAACAGAGGCAGGAGCAGCCTCAGGTCTCTGCTACTGTTAGCCTGAACCWATGTATTTCTGAAAAAAAGCAAGTTGCACTTTCAAATACAAGTGTCCACCAACAGCTGGGAAAGAAATCCKGTCCATTAAGTTAGCAAAACAGACCACTTCCATAAGAAGAACGAACATCTGCACTACCAGGGCTGCAGCCACTATCAAGACAGTGGGACTTCTCCTGCTGCTCCAGAGGGTCTGGAAACAACTAGAAGCATTCATACAGGCAGGAGACTAAATGAATAGGCAGCTCTTTCCCATTTTGGGCAGCAGAATCTGCTGGGAATGTGTGCTGCTGCCTGCCAAAGGCTGTTTGCAGGAAGCAGGTCCTGTTTCCAAACCACCTTCTCAGCCCTGGGGTATTTAGCTAAGAACACAGTGAGGTACACGGCCAATGTTTTGTTCCATCTTTATTTTAACAATCAGATAAAAACAGAACCACAGTTTTTAAAAAGAGAGTCATTACATTGCAATTATAAAGTGCATTTTTCACTGGTGTTGTGTACAAAAATATCTTTTTAAAACAACCATGCAGAAAATCCCACAAGGCACTTCCAGGCATAGAGTGAGGAGAGCAACCCCTCGCTTCTACATTCACATTAGCAATGGAGAAGGGGAGAAGGGGAAAGGCCACAAGTAGTAATTTTAAACCACTATTGGTCATACAGTCAGTTCCAAGCCCATCTTTTWCATATGGTATTGCTCTTCTAGCTTATCTTCCATACTCTTCCCTCAGCACACTACTTCCATGGCCTGAAAACACACAGGCCCTAAGAGGAGATACCACCATCCACAGCACCTTGGACATACATGCCTTCCTTCAGGCCACCACCAGCCTTCCCCAGGCGTGAGCACATGCTAGGAGAACACAGCTCTTTCTACTGTTAGTGTTTTAGAGCATTAACATAACACACTAAATCCTAGATCAGTATCACTCGTATTTGCTTTAAGTCTAAAAAACAGCTTCAAGCCAAGCTAGGCAGTGGTCCCTCAAGAGAGRCCATATTAGAGGATGTAGGTCAACAGGACCGATGCAGGAAGCTGAACAGAGATATCAAGCCTGATGAGCACTGGGCTAGCAARTAAGTTTGCTGCCTAGAACTTGTGATCAAGCACAGTGATAAGATACACTGATGTTGGGTTTTGGGAGAGAGGGAGGAAAAAGAAAAGCAGCAGTTGAAGGTTAGCTAATATTCCTTCAGGCTCTTCTTATCCTTTCAGTATCTAACTAGCTCAGTACATCTTCTAAGTTAMGGCAAAACAGTTTAGAACTATTTTATACAGTAGTCTCCAGAATTAAAAGCCAAGTTTAAAAAAGTTAAGTAGCCTAGTACTTTGCTTTTCTCCAGCCCCTCAAACAGAGGCTATTATAAGCAGCCCCCTTCCAAAATACATATATATATATAGAGAGAGAACTTATGCACTAGAAGAAAAATATATTCTCTTGACCTGTTTCTACAAGTTATTCACTACTCTCACTTCGAGCATGGGGAATAAGTTACTCTGCTCAGCTAGTATCCAAGAGGCTTGGAAATCAACAGGCAAACCATTACTGGAATTGCATATACAACCACTTTCTCAGCCAAGGGACTTCCACTACAGCAGGCTCCGTGGCCTTCTCTTAGCAGGACACAGCAGAGAGCAGCCRTGGGCTTTGTTCATATTAAACTGCCATGATGCCTGGGCATCGCTCTCCACACAGGCCCAACCTCTGCAGGCAGAGCACGACCCTGCCTTCCAGCCTGCAGGAGAGAACTGCATTTGCAGGACCTAGCAAGGCAAACAGCTGACTTTGTATATGCATCAAGGGGAAAAGCATCATCTGTCACTTATGATTTAAAAAACAGAGGGTCCTGAAGAAAATAATCAACGCTGTCAACCCACAGCTGCTATGAGCACCACACAGCTATAGCTCAGCTCTATTTTTAGGTAATACCACCAAGGTTATGATGAAAGCTTTTCAAGATCAGCTGATAAAACAATTGGTGACTATACATACACACATTCTCCTCCAGGGGCACGTATGTCTCCTAATATGGCAGGCCACAAGGTCACACTTCCCATCATCACAGTTGCATTTTCATTTCCAAAGCCCCCTCTTCCACCCGCAAGAGAGGGCCCCACACTACAAGTAAGGATGCAAGAAGAGGACTCAATCCCCCACAAGCCAACCAGTTTATAAGTTATTATTTCCTGACACATACCTCAGCTCTGCAGGAGCGGCACAAAGCTGAAGTACAGCACACTAAAGAAATACTAGAAAATACTTGGGGAAAAAAAAAAAAAAACTAACACTAGCAATCCACACACAAACCAACCACCACTACATAGCTTAGACAGACAATACAAGCACTGTGGCAAGTGTTTCTCTGGAGACTAGCAGCTTTATACAAGAGGAAGGACTAGCAGCAGTGAATGGACCAGCATCTCCTGTTCCTTTGATCTTCTGGAGAGCCAGTGGTCTGACTTAAGATGGGGAAGGTAGCCTACTATGACAGAGATGCTTCCCTGACCATAAGTCAGCCTCCAGCAGAGCACTAGGCTCATCTCATTTTGCTGGGAGGCTCCTGCAGGACTACGTGAAGCATCRCTTCTTGTCTTTTGACGCACCTCACGTTCAGACCAGCTCCCAGGCCTGCAGACAGGCCAGCAACAGTTAGTCAATCAGGACTTTGTCCCCAGATTAATAGTAAGGCCCTAGCTTCTCATAGCCCGAGTAGCTCGGCCACTCAGGAAACAGGCCATAGGAGCACCGGGGACTCCCAAACTGGTCAAAGGCACTTCCAAAGTCAGGGCCACCTGAAGGGCGAAAYGCTTCCTGAGCAGACTTCAGTTCAGACCGAATGATCCTGTAATTTGTGCCCTTGTTGCTGTCCCAGTACACTTTCCCGTTGCACTCAAAGGAGATGGCAAACTCAACTCTTTCATGGGATTGAATTCCCTCTGGCAAGCTGATGTCAAAGGAAAACGTGTCCCTGTCTGACCCTTCGTACACATCCTTGACATACTGGCATGGGTAGTCTGCAAAGCTTTTCCAGGTGTCAAACGTCATCCTGATCCTCACAGTCTTTTCAAAAGCAAGATTCTTCACCTTCACTGTGCCCACAACAGACCGCTCCTTGAGTGTACAGTTTTCAAGGCACACACAGTCTGCCTGAAGACGGTTTCTGAAGTCCAAGTAGTTGACAGAGGGCTGAACAAAATCCAAGACGAAGCTGTCGCTCTCCACTGTTGTTAGCCCCACGATGTTGTCTATCAACTCAGTGATATTGAAAGGAATGTCTAGGGGATCATCAAACTCCGAGAACACCTTTACCATCGTCAGAGCAAAGCCCCTGCTATCTGCAAATGACACCTTCTTCTTCACCTTGTTTTCTGTAAAGGAGTTTGGTGCCTCTTCTGGCCCACTCAGCACGGCCTTGCTGTTCAGCTGGATGCAGGGTCGCAGAGGCTTGATTGGCTTTGGAGCAATTTTGCAGGAACGCTTCTCTCTTCGCAGGGGTGAAGGGCACAGGTACAGCTGCATTGCTACATCCACAGCCATCGCTTGTTTGTGAGGAAAGTAGTCTAATACTCTGAAAGATGAGCAGAAGGGTCAGTTAGAGCTGTAAGCGCATTTCATTAATCTCACTTGTCAGATCATTGCTACCTCACTCCCTTTCCCCCCCCCACCCAAGAAAGTTTCCATCATCCCCACAAGTCCCTAAAGCTTCATTAAAAGCAGGTACTTATATGGTATGATTGACAGACACATTCAGAAGTGTGCTGTAGCAGAAGAGGCTGAAACAGAGCTTACTGCATCCTTCAGAGGCAAGATCACCTCCAGCTGCAGCTGGGCCAGAGCCACCGTTTGAAGACACATGCTGGCACTGCCCTGCCAGGCTAGCASTAGCAGCCTCTGGAGCTTTTTTTGACCCAAAGCAAAAGCCATGGCTGGGTCAGGCTTTGTGGTCATCAGCAGGACAGGGATCATCAAACTCCAGTGTTACCTAATGCAGTATTTCTGCTGTAGCTTCCTCCCCGCAACAGAGAATCTCCCCACGTTACAGGACGATTTTGTAGGAACAGGAACTCATTTCATCACAAGTCAGCGTATGCAATTGACCTCACCTTTTGCCAAACCCTGAGCAGCAGGCATTTTCAGAAGCTAAAAAAAAAAAATCCCTACCCACTGGGTTGAACTATAGGTCAGCTTAGAGAGTCCAGCAAGTTTAACTCCAGTGCAGAGCTCACTCCTCAAACCTCTGTAGCACTTGTGCCAAGCCTCTGGGAGACACTGGTACAGCCACAAGACTCAGCCAAGGACACCCACTTGCCTACTCAAGTTTGATAGAGCTTTTGAAATTTAAGTACATCTGCAGAAGGTCCAGGCTACGTGGTCTTCCACTGTGRCCTCTTTCTATAGCATCTGGCCCATACTCCCAGGTATGCAGTAGTCCCCTCTCTGGGCACTTACTGTAGGGCAACTTCCACTTGGCATCCTGCTGGCTGTAGCCTGGAGTTGCATCTACAGGCAAACAGCTCCTAGAATATCATTTGTCATTCCTTCCCTTAATACATTGAGGCTAGACTGGATGCTCTTGGCAGAATCGACTCAGCCCAGCTCAGGATAAGCTGCAGGACACAAATTTATTGCATCCCTCTCCACAATCAGCTGGGTTACAGCTGACCCTCAACTCAGAAWACTCCCTTAATAAGAATTCCCTGCATGGCTGCAGGTCATGCTCCAAACCTACTCCCACCATGTTGACCGCTGCAAGCCAGGAGCAGTAGTAGCGGCTGCTGACCATGTGCTACACCARTGCACAGGCTGCCAAGAATACGCACAGCCAGCTCCAGTACAGGACTGCAGTTGCTGTGCCAAGAAAAAGCAGCAGGACTACACTCCTCCAATTCAGTGCTTTAGCTCCCCACCCTGCAACACCAACAGAGCAGCTCTGAGGGGTCTTTCACAGCATCCATTCAGCAACAGTGTCTGCTTATTTGGAGGACGCATGCCAGGGCCTGCTCTCCAGCACACCCACCACCTAGCTTCTTCCAAATTTCCTCCCTGAGCCGCCTTTGAGCTCAAGGGCGGCTGTATCAGACAGGCAACAGATCCACCTGTCTGCTAACACCATTCTGCTCATCTCTACCTGGTTTTGCCAGGTTTGTTCACRCATGCTTTATACAGGTCACTACCTCCTTTAAAATAAGGCAGCCTCCAATGCTCCTCTGACCTAGGAGAGTTTCTTCTCCCTTAGGYAGGTTTCTTACTCCCTTTTCCCAGTAAAAGTTCTGCAACTGAATTCCCATAGCTGCAAAGTACTCAACTTCTCTTAATAAGCCTCAGATATCACTGATTAAGTKGAAGAGGCATGCAATATCCAGCCTGATGTGCATTACTTGGGCCTTTTGCAAGCCAAGAACTGCAGTAGAGCTTTCCCTGTCTATTATTAAATTGGGCAGCCTGCTCCACAAACTGACTGCAGTTTTCAGCTTGTTTTATGCTCCAGATCTCACTTTCTGCCCTCAATTTGAGGCTCAGCTGGCTCCCCAACTCACTATCACACAGAGAAAGGTCTCCCTTTCAGAGCTCCAGTTAGCACTCAAACTCTAGCTACTTTGAAGGCAGGAGCAGAGAAGCAAGTTCTCAGAGCTCACGTGGGAAAGCAAGTTCAGGAAGCAAGGCAGGGAGAGGGAGACAGCCCTGTGCAGTTATGGAGACTGCTTTCTTCTTCCTCCTCTAAAAAGGAAGAGGAGAGACTAGACTCCACTGTTTTTACCCACAAACCTCTTCTGGCAGTGTCACCCTCTCCAGAAAAGGGCATTCCTGTGCACTCTTCCTTCTGTTCTCAGGAARGAGCTCAGAGCAAGGGAGTTCTTTGCATCCAGCTATCCAGAGCCTCAGATTACCTGAATGCCTCTCCCAGCACCATTTTTATATAGGCTTCCTCTGCTACTCCTCTTGCAGGCAGCTTGACCTGCAGTAGCCCTTAAGCCAGTTGCAGTAAGGTTTTAGATACTTCATGCTGCCATTTCACTTTGGCTTTCAGCCCTTCATCACTTCTGAAGAAGAGGCCAAGCACTTATACAGCCCAGCCCTTACAAGCAAGTATCCAGAGTCCAGGTAGCACATGCTAACCCTGCTACAGCCAGTCTCTTCCACCCTCACTTTTACAAGTGAAGCACAAGGGCCAGCTGTGCACCTGCAACCAGCAAGCAAAGCCAGAAGCAGCCAGGCTCCCCCTCTCTTGGAGGAAGCAGAGGCAGAGCCTGGCATTAGCCACAGACCCTCCACCAGTGCCTTTCCTCATGCAAAAGGAGAGAAAAGAAGCCCAGCAAACTCATCACTGCCCCAGGGCTACTCCTCACAGCAGCTGTGGTCCACCAGGCCCAAAGAGCCAAGCCTGGGGGGCTCACTCAGAAACCAGAGGGGGCAGAGCAGAAGGCAAACCCGAGGCCAGGGCATACCCCACATGGTCTCCCCAGCTGAGACCTGCCAGTATCATCACTGCAGTGACAATACCAGGGCAGAAGGAGAAAGGGAGCCGGGACCGGACCTGCCGCCCGGGCACCTCAGGGGAGCGGGATGGACACTCGGGAAACCCAGAGGGCTGCAGGGCGGCCCGGCCCGGGGGCGCCAAGCTGTACCTGGTGCAATGCATGAGCCCAGTCCTCGCCACCACCGACCCGCTCGCCGCCGCTCGCACCTCCACGGGCCCCGGCGCTTTAAGAGCGCCYGGCCGCGCCGCGCCGCCCTGGCCGCGCCGCCGACGCGCGCCGCAGCCAATGAGCGCGCTCCGAACGCGGCGGGCGGGCCAATGGGCGGGCGGGGCGGGGCGGCGGCGGCGGGGCACCCGCACCCCTGCCGCTGCCCCTGCGGGCTGCCGGCGTGGGGCAACTGCGGGCGCTTAGGGGAGGARAGGGCAAAAAAGTGGGGGGGAATAGAGAGCATGCACTTATTTGGGGCACCTGCGGCACCTCCGGGTGCTGATGAGAGCCTGCCCCAGCCTGGCTGGGCTTTCCCTGCCTATGGGCTCATCTAGGCCCCTTAGTACCCCCAAACAGTGGGACCAGACACTTTGAGGCTTGCAACCCCCTCCCAAAATCTGAGGRACCCTCCCAGAGCTGGAAGCAACCTGCCATTCCATCCACCTCTATCCGAGCAATATTATCTTATATCTGGCCAGGAGGTACGAGCTCTGGCTTGGGAGGGATGCTTGCTTGGAAGCATGGAGAAGCTCGGAAGGACGGGGGGGGGTGGTTCATGGAAGTTGCAGATAGGTAGATAAGACGGGCTACTTTTTTCTTACTTTCTTTTTTCTTTCTTTCTTTTTTTTTTCCTGTGACAGGAAAGCCCTTTTTTGGGCACTGATCTTGGTTGGGCTGGCCCAGGATGTTTCAGCGCGCTCGGGCTCACTCGCACGTCCGCATCTTGTGACTGCAGCACCAGGCAGCTGGCCTGGGCGGACRCTGGGTGGGTGGGGAAGCTGCCCCAACGTGGAAACCTCGAGGGGGTGCTTCGACACCCTCTTTCCTGGCAATCTTTGTCGGACGGAGTGGAAAAAATGACTTCCTCGCGGAGATGACTTTTGTTAGGAAGAAAACACCTGCGGGACCCAACTGGCGCAGAGGCCAATGCRAAGGGAATCTCTGTCCCGGCACACGCGCAGAGCTGGGAAGACATTTCTGACACTCCCACAGAAGGGTCCATTGGGTGAATTGATGCTCTGGCCTGGACCCCTGCTTGCTTTGCAGGGTGCCAGGCAGGTTAGGGGGTCTCCACGGCTGCCCTCCTGCCGTGGGTCATCCTCTCTGCTCCCCGAGACTGCTGCCAAGTCCGCGCTGAGTCCCACGTCTCCAGCAATCTCCTGCGATGTGCATGGCATCTGCCTCTCTTTTGCCACGTCTGGCCTCTTAACTGCATGGCTGTGAGCAGTGCTCCCCCTCCCCTCCCCTTACAGAGCGTAAAAGCAGGRCTGAAGTGCCGACATTTGCTTTCAATTAACTTGTGGGAGCACACATGTGGCTATTGTAAAACCCAGAGACTCCCTGCTTTAAGCTGCAGTTTCATAAATTTATTACTGTGCAAGGCAGAAGGATTTTGTTGGGGAGACAAAAACATTGTCTTAGCCTCAGAGGCTCCCATTTTTAGATGAAGGTGGTGATGAGATGTAGAGAAGTTAGGGAGAGAGATGCTTCCACTGCAGGAGACTTGCAGCCTTTCAGCAATGTTTTACGTGCCCCAGATACAACGGTGTTTCAACACGTGCTACTTGACAACAGGGTTTACAGCAGGGATGGGAGGAACCGTGGTCAGATTTGCCCCAGGAGCGATGGGGAGAGCCACATAAGGCAGTCAACCTCTTGGGCCTTCTGCACTGCTCCCCGGCCTCCCCTGGGCAGGGTCACCGCGACCTGGCTCGGCATCGCAGGGTTGGCGCGTTGGCAAGGACTTTCCGGGCAGAAGCRGCGAGTTTAGTGGGACAACCCTAAAAACAGGGAGGTCCCAGCCCACCTTTTGTCTGTTGCTCTGCTCCATCACAGGTTTCTCGTGCAAAATACTCACCCTGGACCGCAGAGATGCTGAGGGAGATACTGGCCGGCCCCAGAGCTGTAAAAATTTGGTGATCCAGCTGCATGAAGTAAGAAGCAAGTACATGCAAGGTGGCTTAAGGTCCATTTCTGCTCACCGATAAAAGCCCTGTTTGCCGTGACCAGGGCAGAGTGTTTCACAACCGCTGCCTGCTATTTGCCCCCAAAGCAAAGGTAGGTAGAAGTTGGTGTGGAGTGTTGCAGTGGGCTGTGCACACAGGCTGTTATCTTTCGGCAGCCGAGATAAGGGCTATATTTAGCTCCGTGCTCGGCCCTTGCGTGGGGGTCTCGACGGTTTCACCGCAGCTCTCCACTGCTCCCACCATGTCAGGGATGAGAGAGAGCCGGGCTGGCCAAGGGAAGCCCGGAGCGGGTCCTCAGGGACCCTTTCCAGCCTCGGTGCTGCGGAAGTTTGGCAGACACCGCCGTGGGGAGAGGGCTGGCGAGGACTGGGAGCGGAGCCCGGTGGCTTGTGCAACGTGTCCACACCACGGCRGGGCCAAGGCTCAAGGGCGAATGTTGTAAACCCATTGGGACGGGTCTCCACTCCCGTCTGCCGGGAGTCCCCGGCGTGGTGGCAAAGGGGGCCGCGCTCCTCGTGCTCACTGCGACCGCCAGCCGGGCTGGGGGCCAGCGCCGCTGACCTGTGGTGATGGTGGCACTTGCCAGCGATTTCCAAACCAACTGGGCTGACCAGCTGCTGCCTTTGAGCCAGGTACCAGTGTGTACACCAAGCAGAAAAGAGGGKTTTTTTTTAAAAGTCCACTTGCATGTGACAAGGCTATGAGGGTAACGCTGAAGTAATTTTTGTCGGGTGTTGCCTCATGTCAAAATGCTGAAGGGGAGACTAATTTTGGAGTCYTTTCTGTCACTGGGAACACATGACCCGGGAGGAAAGCCTGCCTGAGATAGTAAAAGCTATTTTGGGCAGTGCGGAGGCACTGCAGGAGAGTTAGCAGGGCCAGCGCAGTGCCCCTGGAGCAGTGGCGAGAGGCTGTGGGTCTTGCTGGTCTCCAGAAGAGATGTGTCCATGGCTTAGCTATGTGCCTGGCCAGCTGTCGGTCAACCCTCGTGCCTTCATCGGCTCTGATGTGATTTGTCTGGGAGCTCCTCGTGTGCAGCTCACGAAGGGTCGTAGCAAACCCTGCTCCACCAAGGAAAAGCCCTGCAAAATCTTGCCGAGCGAGGAGATTCCCCTCTTTTCTTTCCCCAGGGTACAAACTCCCACAGCTGTCTTGAGAAGTTTGGCAGTGAGCATTCAATGTGCGACAGCGTCAAAGGAAATCCTGCTCCAGGTCTCCTGACCCCACTTTGGGGAGTGCCACTCTGAGGTGATAGCTCCCCCATCACTGCTTTAGGCTCTGTCCAGAAACACTGTGTTACTGCAGTACACTGGCTGATGGCCCGAGGGAGGAGACTGACCTTGGCATGGCTCCCTTTGGATCTCACGTGGATGGAGATGGTCAAGCACCCCGAGGAACATGTACTCTGCCCTGCTGAAGGCTGCAGCACCTTCCCCTCCAGCATAGAGAAGACAGTGCAGGGCCAGATACAAAAGCTGGCCTGGTGCTGTGTGTTGCAAAAAAGTCCCAGGCAGTATAAAACTGTTGCCTYTTAATAATGAACGTGCCCAGCAACAGAAACCATGAAAATCCTTGCAAAATGAGAGATCATGACAGAGGTAATGAGTGCAGAGAAGTTGCTACAAATGAGCAACTAAAGAAAACTGCTACCCACAAGGAAAAAGGGATTCCAGCAGAAGAAAAGCCCAAAGAGCAGCATAAGAGAGTGAAGAGTGACAAAATGACTGGCAGGCAGGAACGACGAAGAGGGAGGTCCTGGGCACATAGAGTGATAGTCAAAGATGTTACGGTGATGCAAAGGTGAGGCTCTGAATGCAGGATATCGGGGTTAAAACAACCTTTTCCTCAAAGGCCAAGACCTAAATGTAGATGAGTCCCTACAAGAAGAGAAGGGGGCCTCTTGCTCTCTCAAGGTCTACAATGTTCTCTTCGGAGAGCTGCTCTACAACTTTGTTTTCATGCTGTCTGCAGGTTTCCTTGCCATTATGAAGTTCTGGGAAAATCAGGGCAAAAGCAAGAAGGTTGGTTTTGTACCCGAAGATTGCACCAGTCAATGCAACAGCAGTGTACCTGTCCATATGGCAATTGTTCTTGAGAACATTCCCTTTTCCCCCAGGGAACATGAGGATGGAGGCCTGTGGATTATGCTTTATTTAATGGAAAGAGACAGAGTGACTTGGCATCCCCTGTGCTGTTTGATTGAGCCCCAGAGTACCTGGTTGTGTAGATGCAATGTAGAAAACCTGTCTGTAAGGTGTACGTGCCCTCCTACGTGAAGGCAACAAGGAGCACAGAGACACAGCCTCTTCTAGACAAAAGCTTGGACGAGAATCTAGAATCCAAATTCCCTGTATGCCCTTGTAGCAGTGGGACAGAAAGGTCCGTGGTGGAATAGTGAGAAGATTAAAAGGAACCGGTGCTATTCTCATTGATACAGCAATGTGATTGCAGAGACAGATGCTCTGCTCCTCAGGCAGGCTCAATCCATCCAGATGCCTTGACTTCAGCACAGCTTGACTTGTTTACACCATGTGAGCRTCTGGCTTGCTGGGCTTGGATCTGTCCTAGACGCAAAACTCAGGGCGAAGCAATGTATATTTTAATTGCCTTAGAAAGACTGCAAACCTTATTTGGTGGGGTAGGTTGGGAACTTGCATGTGGCCAGACTTGGGGCACTCTGAGGGCAAATCGTTGCGTGAGAGACTGTACTTTGCTTGAAAGTCGTTTCTTGTATGCTGACAAAGGCTGAGAGAGGAGGCCAGACTGAGAGATGCACGTAGCTCTTGATAACAAATACAGTCCTAAACTCTCTTCAAGGGTTCATGTCCCTCAGATAGGACTCTTGCAGTATCTAGGCGCTCTCTATTGCAAACAGAGAATGGCCCGTCCCTCTATGAAACATTTAGCCTCGTTCTAAGATCAAGGCCAATAAAAGATGGGATCCCTTGCTCTCCAGACTTGCCTGTCTCTCTGCATCACTGCAGAGTGAATCTGGAAACCAGCAGGGGCAAAATGCCTGACTTCTAAATGTCATCTCAAGCAAGTACCACAGGCAATAGCAACAGTAAGGTCAAGAACCGAGGCGATGATGCTGAGGAAGGTGGCTAGAGCTGCTCCCATCTGTAGCCTTTGCATTCTTTGAAAGCATTTTGCAAGATTAAGCTGGGCTGAAAAGTGTTTAATATAAGCCCAGGGAAAAGCCTGATGATATTCAAAGATTTTCATAAATAACGAGAAGCTTGAAGTTTCCTTCTTGCAGAAACTGTTTGCTAGCAGAAAGACTCTTCTCTATAGTCGTTATTGCGCTTAAATCCTGTGTGAAATGCAGCTAAACAGGTAGCTTGTGATCACAGGTTTCTGTGCCTGCAGATACCCTCCCCCAACAGCCCTGCACAGCATATCTGTACTGGAACATGCACTTTTCGACTTGCGTTGGAGAAGGCAGAATTTCGGAAATGTGCCTGCAAAARGAGACACGCCCAGGTCACAAATACCTTTGACGGGATCTGGCAAGCGGGCTATTTATTCATAGGAAGCCTGCTGCGGACTTCGGTCAGGGAGGAGGAAGTCAGGCCATCAGACAATACTTTGAGCAGCATTCAAGTGCCGACAGCTGGGAATGGCACGAGTCCCGAACCCATGGAGCCTGTGAATGTTTTTGGCTATATCCTTCATCCCCTCCTCCTCTAGCCTTTCCTCATCTGCAGTTGCTGATTGGCCCTGCTTCCACCAGGCGTGCAGAAGAGGAGAGGGCCTGCAGGCTTGCAGAGCAACCGCTGGCTTCCTGCAGTGATGGAAAACCAACATAAAGGGAATGCAACACCCTCCGAAAAAAGTAAAAGAAAGTCCATCTGTCATGTTTCTCRGGGTGCCGCTGTTCCTGCACAGAAGTTACAGTGCTGGAGGACAGGTGAAAGTGCAGCAGGCAAAGCAACTGGTGAAGGAGAGGGTCCTTGGCCTTGGAAGACAAGAGATCAGCCCACATGGATTCGAACCAGGTGGCACAGCAAAGCTGGAGAAAGCAGTGAAAACCTGGGGGGTGGAAGGCAATCAGTAAATTGAAATAAATGAGGAGGTTCTGAAAGTTGTCACAAGCAGGTTGGGAATTGGATTTGCTGGCTTACCTGAGAAAGGGGAGACAAATCTAGAGGAGTGGCAATGGGCAGTTCATAGCAGCTGAATGTCTCCTTGATGACTGTTTTAGGAAACTGTGTTTCGAGGCAAGAATTGAATGCAGTATTGCTTTTTCACTTCTTGTGCAGAAGGACAGCAATGTGGCCATTAGTCTGAATCTCGCACACACGCATGCGYGCATGTACCCACACGGACACGCTAATGCTCATGTGCATGCTCGTGTAAGGATCGGTCTATATGCGAAGATGAAAGAAGGCTGTCATGATCCCTGCGCTCAGACAAGCTCAAAGAGCAAAACATCATCTGCCATTGAGCTTTTCAGTTACAGAGAAAAAAGAAACCTAGTCTCACAGATTTTGATCTTTCTTATGTTCTGATCTTTTTTTTTTCCACCCCTCTCAACTGCAATGACAAGTCAGGCACTTTTTCTGAAAGAGAAATGCCTTTCAGTCTCTACTGGTAGGCCATCTTTACCAGCCTTTTGAAATACTTTGGTGCCCACTGCATCAGTCCAATTTTGTACCGTGCCGCTCCACTAAAGCTAATAGTGCAATGCTGAAATATTGCAGGCAGGTGGTACCTGCACTCTCAAACTCCAAAACTAATTGTTTCTATTCATCTTAGGGTCACATCAGAACATGAAGTTTCTAGTGACTTTCGTGCTCCCAATATGGAGATAGCCTGGAAGAGGGCAAGAACTGTATTTTTTTTAAAGCCGATCACACTAACCTGATCATCAGAGGGTCACAGAGCAGTTCAGATCCCTTTGTCACCATGTCTCTGAGTGACAGGAGCATGCTGTCACATCCAGAAGAAGGGCTGGACATCAGCTGCTCCACAAACAGAGGACCATCCTGACTCACATGCTGCCAACCTTCTCAACTCTCTTCAGTGGCATGGCCTTGAAATGACTGCAAGTCCTTCCTCCTGGCTTCCTGTCCCTCAAGATGATTGCTCATACTTGCTGGTTCCTCTCCGGGAGCCCTTGTGAGGGCTACCACACTTCGGCTTGTTGATGCTGTCAGCTGGCTTTGAGCTGGTTGGCAACTAGGGACAACCTCTGTAGCCGGTATCCTGTAGCTGGTAACCTGATGGTCGTGGTGGGATTCGCTCAGGTCCTTTGAATTTGCCTRGGATTTGTTTGGGTCCTCCAAAAGCCAGGCAGAGTTCTCTTAGCTCAATAAAATCAAATAATCGAATACTATTCAATTAATAGCTTAAACCAAGTTTGACACAAGTTTGTGTCAGGTCTCAGTGGCCTCTGCTACACACCGTGCCTCATCCAGCCTGTGTTATGACAGAATTTGGGATTTACACCATTCTCGTGCGAACAGTGGCATGCTGTGCGTGCAGGACAGAGCTACCCTGGCATCCACRCTGCCTCCAAGCTTTTTAAAGCCTCCTTCTTAAACGTGAGCTGAGGCGGCTATAAATAGCAAACCGTGGCCCCTGGTTAACCCAGGGGCTTTGATCACGGAACTGGCTCTGGGTTTCGCTGCTTGGCTGCTCTTGGTCTCAGCTCTCATATCAGCCAGGGGCCAAGTTCATTAGTGCTCCTGTTCCTGCAGTTTGTGTGACAGTAGGGGCCATGTGTTTTTTTTTTTTTTAATACACTCATAAAAATGAAAATATGTAGTTGTATATCATAAGGGAATAAATGAGCACGTAGCTATAAAATTAATATGCACTTTTAAATAGAAAGTATAAAACATAAATTGCACTTTAGAACTTAAATGCAAAACAAACAGGAGAGGTTTGTATCATTCAGAATTGAAAGTAAGTCTCTGGATAAAGGGTTGGAGGCAACTGCCTTTGGGACCGGAGAGACTCTTGACTTCCTATGTTGGTTGCAAAGGGGCTGACATGTCCCATGCCATCTGACGGGTGCTGCAGTGGCCTGTCTGTCACAGGCCTGGCTGCTGTGTATCCCCACGCTGTCTTGCTGCGGTCCCCCGGCATTTCTTATCCGCATTTTCTTTGTTTTGCAGGTCGCTCTACCTTAGGAGTGTATTATCACCACATGGCTGGAAGGCACGGTGCGATATGTCAAAGGCAGTGCACCACACTCCAGCTTTAACTGCCTTCTCCATGTCCCTTTCAAAGTGGAGGAGAGACAGCTGATGGGGATCTAACAATGTCTTCTACTACCTGGACAGTGTAACGGAGACGATCTCAGAGATGCACAGCAGAAGCATGAGAGTCAGTGGGCACCTCTGCAACTCAAGAACTTCTGATGGTGCAGGAGGAAACAACTCTGTCCCAGGAGAGTGAGATGGCCCCAGTACAGGGCCCAGAAAGGGCCCTGTAGTGGCATGGTGGCATCTCTGTCTTTGGGGAACATCAACCATTGCCTGGACAAGGCTCCGAGCAACCTGACATGGCAGTGAGGGTGGTCCTGCTTGGAGCAAGGAGGGGACAAAGATCTCTGGAACTCTCTTCCCACCTAAATCTCTCCATGATTGTATGATTACATATCTCCATTTGGAGCTGTTGCCCTTCTCAAAACACTGAGGCTGCTGATCCCCACCATGTGAACACAGCAATTCACAGGCGCATCCCAGGGAAGTGGGGCTTTCACAGGAGCAGCAAAAGATGCATTGCTTAAAACTGTGAGGATGTGATACAACGAGCGAATATGGAACGGTGAGAGGCAGGTAGGATGTGGAAACCTCATATATGAGTGTGGTATGAAATCTGGGGTTATACATCTAACAGAGGGGACGGAAAGAAAACATGGATGGCTCTCAAAATGCTTCAGCAAAGGTCTCAAAGAGTTTACAGGTTAGAAGCAGTATGTGAGTGTGAGCTCGTTGCACCGTATCAGAGCAAAGCCCTTCCTTTATTAATTTATTACAAATACAAAGTTGTTGTAACCTGTCAGAAGCAATCAGATTTCACTACAGGTAAGTTACCCAAATCTAAAAAGGTAAACACATGCATCTATTACTAGTGCAAAGATATCGTATTCTGCACAAGGCAAACAAGCCTATTTGTGGGTTGTGTGCAAGTAATCTGCCTTGCAGACCTTTGCCCGCAGAGCACAGTGTGACTCTTTGCACCTCTGAAGGTTCCTGCTCGCATTAGCTTCCACTGTGGGTGAGTTGAGCTTCTGCTGGCTATGATCGTTACCCGTGACAGGCTCAGCTGCAAGCTGTGCTGTTGTCTCAAGTAATTTTGGCTGGTTCATTTCACCGCTCACTCTGTGCTAAGACTTACTACATGAATGAAGATTATATGAGAGATCCTGTCATCCTGTCAGCTGCTAGCAGCAAACTGCACTTAAATTTTCTATTTATAAAGGGGCTGTAGGTAAGCTGTGAAACTCACAGGGCTTTGATGGAGGCTAAAAGTTGATTTGAGTGCAAAACAGGACCAGACACATTCACAGAAGGAAAAAAAGCTACTGTTGCACACAAAGACACTGCCTCTCTTCCAGGAAATCCTTGATTGCAAATTGAGCTGGCTAGGAAAGTAATCCGGGGTTGAACCACTGCAGGCTTGTCCAGCTCTGCTCTTCCCCAGGCATCTGCCATAGCTGACTGCCAGACAGGTCATGGTGGAAGATGGACCACACACATTTTATATTAGTAGGGCTAAGGACTGATGGAAGAGCTTGCTTGGTGTCACAGGACTTTTGAAAATTCACAGTGGAAAAGTTCCAAGAAGGTGAAATAAAATCCTTCTGGACAGCTGCAGAGATGAAGGGGTAGCCTCAGAGGGAAGAGCAAGGTCACCCAACTCCTCCTCCTGAACCAAAGTTCCCACGTAGAAATGCTTCTGGGCTTTGCAAATAGCTCGAAACCACCCGTGGGGCCAGGCAGTGACGGCTGGCATGGGAGGATGCATCACCACCCACATGCCTCAGCCGGAGAACCAGTACCAAGGTAGCCTGTGGCACTGGTAGCTCCAACCACCTCATCCTGGGAGAGCTGGAACCTACAGAGAGGACAGCTGCCAGCATCACTGGTATAAAAGTCAAGGGTGGCAACCCTGCAGTAGGTGAAATGAGTCTCTGCTTGATTGTAGATGGGGCCCTTAGAAGCAGCAGCCTAAGAGTCTGTGATTTCTGTGATCCTCTGAGCAAAAAGTTAGTCATCCAGAAGCTGGCCTTTAGGTCAGTGCTGCCACCTCGGCTTCTGTGCTGCTCAGCACAAGGGAAGGGTCCAAGGTGGCCTCACGGCGTTTGAGCCTGGGGGCTCAACTATCTAGAAAAAGCCTGATAAGAGCCAGGAATTCAAGTGAGCCTGAAATAGTGGTAAGGGCAGCTGGGGAATGCCTCATATGGGCATGTGGGCCAGGGCAGTGGGGCTCGGTATGTGAGCGGGTGACACCTGCCCCATGCATTCGGGGTCATGTTTCACTCCTGAGGAGACATGCACGGGGTGGGCGATGTGTGCTGCATCCCATGGAGGTTGTCCTTTGCCTGCCCAGCTCCCCTTTGCGAACTGCACGGTGCCTACTCTTTGCTTCAGATGCAAAAGCAGCTACCAGAAGGTCACCCACGAGCTCCTTTTGCAGTTTTGCCACCAAGGTGGGGCCCCTGAAACTGTATAAGGGCAGATCAAAGTCAGGTTTCAGCCCCCAAAACTGGAGCAGCACCTGGAGACTCCCTTGTSGTTTGCCTTTCCTATACTGAGCAGGTTCTGCTATTGCCAGAGGTTTCTTTTCCAGTGACCAGGTCCTACGGTGACCAAGTGTCACTCAAGAGGCCCACAGCTTTCCTGATATCTTTTTCTGGGTCAGCAGCAATATMTTGGTCTACAGGCCCAAGCATGAGGGAGAAGCAAAGCATGCTTCTTGCTGGAATGAGCTGGAGATGGTACGAGGCAGCTGTAGGATGGCATCTGGCAGAAGAATGACAGATAAATACAGTGCCAAACAAAGTGGCAGCCGGCCATTGCGTGGCCATGTGACTCTGGCTTTTCGGAGACTATTTTTTAACCTGTAAGTGAGCCCTGTCTTACCCTTGCCCTCCCTCTCGCGCTGCACAAGGCTCCTCAGCTCCCCACAGACTTTTAAGGTTGTTTAATGCCTTTCAGTCTGAACCCAGTTTGGAAGGAGAAAGCAAGTAGGTGCTTAAATTAACTGCGCTGACGGCGAGCAGTTGTAGCTGACAGAAACATGTGTTCGGTGTCGTTGCAAAGTCCCCTGTGGTGGTGGGTGATGCTGTTCGGCAGTGGACGGGGCTAATGTCCGGTTAGTTCAATTTTAACCCCAAGCTCCAAGCAAATATGGTTAGCAAACACTTTTGAGAGAAGGCCTCCAGCCAGCAGCCCYATGGTCTCCCCGTCTAGGGTTTGTGGCATTTCCCGTTCCCTGGTGGCTGGATTCACGGGCAGCTGCATCTCGGGTGAGTGCATCTACGTTGCCTTTCCCTGCGGCTGCTGCGGGTCCGCACCGCAGCGGAGCTCACTCTAACACGGACTTCTCCGCCAGGCTGGCCCAGAGCCCGACAGTGGAAACCCCTATTTCCCTTCCTGCAAATTCAAGAGGAGCTGCAGCTCTGCGGAGGTGGTTGCAATGCTGGCAAAGAAGCCGTGGAGTTAAAGGGCCTCTTTCATATCCCGTGGAGCTGCAATGTAAACACGCTGAAAACCCTCTGCCAGCAAAACACTCCCTGACCCCACGCAGGCTTCCAGGGAAGCCGGCTGCAGAGTTCGCCCAGCCTCTTCCTCCTCTCTGCTCCTGGGCCCCTCCGTTTCCGCTCTCTCTGTGCCCTGTAGCAGCATTCAGGAGCAAATTCAAACGTAGATTGAGTACAGCAGTGCAGAGCTTTGCTCTCTCCAAGGCACTGCAAGGAAGGTGAGCTCAGCCAGGGAATAAGCTCCGAAAGCCAGAAACGGAGCATAAAGGAATTTCTATCTTGGCCCTAAATCACTTAACTCTGGCCCGATGCTGGGCCCGTGGGAAAGGTCCCTCTGCTTCGCCGGACGGCAGGACTGTGATTGAAATAAGGGATCTGGGGAGGGAGTCCGAAGCTCCCCCGGAGTAGGTGGCACATACTGTGGGATCTGGTGGGGCCTTTCGCTGCCTGGCCCGGAGCATTGCCTGCCCGCATTGCGTCGGGGAGCGGGAGAGGAGCCGCGGGGCCTGCGCCGGCCGCCGCTCACGTGGAGGTGGCGTGCTGCGAGAGCTGCCAGCTCCGGGCTGGCAGTCCCGGCTTTATTCTGCGAACAGCTGCCGTCCGGGGCGGCGAGCTCTGTACACGTGCGTGTGCAGTCCCAGAGCGCAAAGTCAACACAACGCCCTGCCGGGCCTTGAGCTGCAGCCGGGGAGAGTGACCGACCGCCAGGGCGTTGCATCGCTGCCTGGGGAGCTGGAGGGGCCAGACTCCCCTCGGGGAAGGAGCCCTCCCGTCGCCTCCTGCGGGAATGCAGGCCGGGCTTTAGTGGGCTCTTGTTCACCTCCCACTTGTCCTTGAGAAGGAGGATAGGGGAGCAACAAGTCCAACTGCAAGCGCTTGGCCGCTGCAAGGCTGGCATCACTCAGAAATGCCTGCTGGACACCAGCTACCCCCAAGGGAGCCCACACAGGTGGCACCCCCAAGGGTGTCCACACACAATTTGAGCCCTTTACCGAGGCCTGTTGCTCATCCGTAGAGGTGGGCAGGGTGTCTGAGGAAACATCCAGCAGCTGTAGCTCCACAAGGCCAAGAAGAACAGCCAAAGTCTCCCTCCTGCTGGTTTGCCCTTCACTGCCAGACTGGTGCTGGGTAAATATGCCACGGTTATTTACCCTCTGGTCCAGCCTCTGGTCCTCCCGCTTGCCTCCCGGTGCGCGGCGTTGTTCTCTGCCCTGGGGGCTGCTGGGCTTTCAGGCTCTGCCCCGAGGCTCGGTGCGCGGGCAGGCTCAGACAGTCAGTGCTCCTGGGTGTATAACCCAAGGATTATCTCTGAGAAAAACAAACAAGCCAGTAGGTTATACACAGCTAATGGGGGAGGAAGTTTTGCAGCCCTTCCGCTCGCCTCTGTTACCTCTCATCTCCTATAGCCCTTCTCATCTTCCCAGAGGGCCTGGGACAGCCTTACTTGGAGATGGGGGGAGTGTGATGGTGGATGCTAGGTTAAATATGAGCCGGCGATGCGCTTTCTTTGCAAATAAGGCAAAACGCATCCTGGCCTGCATCAGATGTACGGCCCGCTCGTGTGCTGAAGCTTTTGGGCTGTTATGGTTTTACGCTGTTATCTTTGCACCACACAGCCTGCTCTGGGCAACCTCGCTTCCCATCCGTGCAGGATACAATGCCTATCGCATCCAGTGTTTCCTGCGTGACAGCAGCTCCTGCCCCTTCCCTGCCTCCCTCCCAGGCAGTTCAGGCAGCACTCTCTGCTCACGTCCATGTCCTCTGCCCTGCAATGCTTCCCMAAAAGCCACAAGGCCGCA
The DNA here is from genome assembly GCF_003343005.1 of Rhea americana. Lineage (NCBI taxonomy): Eukaryota > Metazoa > Chordata > Aves > Rheiformes > Rheidae > Rhea > Rhea americana. Next base: position 664,895 of record NW_028186453.1, read on the forward strand.
GGGAGTGAGTTTGGTTGGATCTGCTCAATACTGCTCCTTGGAAGCTAGAGCTCCAGAGGGTGGACGTCAGCATTTCTGGCACCTACTGGGAGACTCTCAGTCTCCAAGAGGGTCTCGCACACCTTCAAAATCAGCACCTCAGTAGCTTCAGGGCATCTCACTTGAAAAGACGGCTCAAATTACGGGAGATTTTTAAGACCTTCCCTTGGGTTTTCCAAGGAGAGCAAGCAGGGCGTCTTACCAACACCCGCCCAAGACTAGGTGAAGTCGCTGAAGTTGCCGTAAGCACAGTGAACATGGAGGCAGATCTTTTGCATTTCTTCATCTGAAGCTGAATGAATTCTGGCATTAAAACRAAAGAAAGAGTGCGGCTTGGAAATGGAAACGCTGCCCTGACATGGGAGATTAGCCTAAGAAAGCAGCACTGGCAGGACCATCCGAGTGCCTCGTATATTAAAACGAGGCAGCATTGAAGCAATGGCTACAGGACTCTATCCTCTGGTTGTTTAYGGGTCTCGCTGGCCACGGTAGCATCGCCCTGGATGCTGAGCTCCCGAGAGGATACGCTGACTGCGGGGCTCRCTGGCATTGCAGGACTGTTTTAAATAACGCAAGCCGCTTGATTAGCTGAACAGCCCCTCGCTACCGGCACACATRCTTTGTACAGCGAACGTGCTCCCTTTTTGGCTTCAAGCACACTTCCCATGTCATCGCTGTAGAAAAGCAAGCAGGCACATTATATCATAAAGATAAGGGGATACGCCAGCTGCCCCCTCCCAGAAGAAAGAATCCCTCATCTGTTTTGCTTTACAGGAAAGAAACCATTTAATCTCCACAGCCACAAAGATAATACTAATTTATCTTGGTTGCTGTGGGCACTGGAAACTTGATCCAGCAAGTTCCTCTGTGAGAAGGCAATTGTTTCTATTTTTATGAGAACTGGTATTTGCAGGATTAAGCAAGATGGTCTGGACACAGCCCCAGCTCCCTGGAGGCCTGCTTTTGGGCAACATGGCAATAGCAGTATTTTGAGCAGGACTAAAAGCCAAGTCAGTACAAAGCAGTGTGCAGTGCGGTTCGGTCAGTGAGCAGAGCCTCCCCGAGTTGTTAAATAAAGGTGTAATGCTCATCCTGCATGAGACTTTTGCAATCGGTAGGTTTTCCGTGGAGTTATCTCAGGGAGAGATTCCAGCCCTGTCTATGTCTCATGCCCCCACTGAACCGTCGCAGAGCACTCTCCCCGTTTACTTGAGCACTGGAGTTTCTCTGCCTCATTCCCAGCTTGGGGCAAGCGGAAACTCAGTGGGGTAGCCTGGTGGCCACACATCCCAAAGCCCATCTCAATATATAGGCCCTGCAATAGTGAATAGCAGGTGCTGCCTGGGCCGATGTCTTTCTTGCTCCAGTTGCCAACTTCCCTGGTATCTGCTAGGGAAGAGGAACAGCAGCCAGTGGCTGATTTTGGTGCCAGGGACCGTGTGGTGGTGGCAGACTTCAAGGGGTGACTCTGTTCCACTGCTTTTTGTTGCCTAATCCTATGGTTAGGGCACCTTTCAGGAGAGAGGAAGGTGACCAAAGTCCGCGAGCAAAGCACGTGCTTGAGAAGTGACCGGACCTGTGCCAAGTTCAGTCACGGGGATCAGAGCTCATGGGTCTCCTCAGCTAATGTCCTCATGGTGATCTGGATCAAACAGCTGAGCCAGCCTTGTGTTAGCGTGGTATTCCTACCCCCCCCCCCCCCCCAAAAAAAAAGGGTATCTCCTATGCTCTAGCAGTATGAGGAGCAGCTAGCAAGGCCTGCTACCCACGCAGCTAATATTGGTTCCAGTGTTTGAGATTGAGGAGGGAGGTGTTAATGGGCTGTGATGAACGTGAACATGCATATGTCTATTGTAAAGCAAGCTAGGTCTGCGGTGCTTGCCGTTCTCGCCCTTAGGGCATGCCGTACCCTCCGCTCCAGTAAGTGCAAACAATGATGCCGATGCTGAGGAGCAGCGTCCTCCAAGGCGGTGGGAGAGCTTTCATGGTCAGCGCTAGTCTGGCCCTGCCACCCTTCTCTCTGTGGGCTGGGTTGAGCTGATTTGAGTGGTTAGTGCAACGCGCTCTCGGCTGTGTCCCAACAGCTTTTGGGGGAGAAGGATTAGCTTGGAAAGATGGGGCAACTCACTGCATAGCAGACAGGGAGTACAAGGATTGCCTTGTGAGGACTCCTCATGAAATCCTGCCACATCTGGGATTTGCCTTTGGTTTGTGCTCCAATCCAGGCTGCTACCGCAGAGTGAGGAGCCCCTCTCCKGCCCTAACAACGAGGGCTGGCCACACCACGTCCCAGCAGAGCACATCACTGGCAGGAACCAGCATAAGAATGCCAGGAGGTGGGATGCCCCGTTTCATAGGGATCTGGCTACCGGCTGCAGCTAGTAGGACACCATGAAACTGATTGATTCCTGCCATCTCTGAGACAAGCMTTGGGAAAGGCCAGAAAAGGCATAGGGAAGTGGGAAAGAAATCTTCCATTTCCCAAATGGGAACACTGCTTGCAGCAGTGTATCTACAACCATGGTGTAGCCACATTGCAGATGTTTTGCACAGCCCTGGTCTCCTCACCACCAGAGGAGAGCACCAAGGATGTTCAAATGTCTGTGATGGTTCCTACACTGGGAAAAAGCTGAACAGCCTAGGATTATTCAGCCTGTAGAGTACAGATAAGATACAGCTGTGAGTGGGCAAAGAGGAACTGTCTTTCCAAATACAAGAATGAGGAAGCACCAGGTGAAATTCTCAGGTGGCTAGTTAAAAGGAAGGAAGAGGACCTCCATTCTCCCTGCTGTGCAGAGCTGTGAGGAAGTTCTTGCTGTAGGATATTGAGGTTTGCAAGAGTTCGAAAAGGTACATCTGGAAGAAAAAGCCATCAAAGGCATGCTTGTCTGGCTTAAGAAGTGCTGATCACCGGAGCTTGGGTGAGGTGTTGAGAACTGTGCGTTTTCCTACCCTTTTCCCTGTCCCTGTTCGTCTCCCTCCCTTTATAGCTGTTCTTCTTCTTCTTCTTCTTTTTTTTTTTCTTTATAGCTTAGTTTGTTGAAGGCTTAGTTTGACAAGCAAAGGAAGCGATGTCTGGAGCACAGGCTAATTGGTAATAAATAAAATCTACTGTGATAGCCTGAGAGAAGGGCAGATTGACTTATCTTACTGTCTCATGTCTCCCTGCAGCTCTCAGCACTGCTTGGGGCCAGTGGAGGGATGACCCTGCAGGTGTARTCAGGAGGTGAGGTTTGCTGTCACGTCCCCCATGGGTGCCCTCATAGTGTGCTGCATGTTACACTAGGCCACTCAGTCACTGTGGGTCTGAAAAAATCAAAATAAATGAGTTTTTTTTTGATGCAAACACCTAGAGCAGACAACCAGAGCAGGCACTGGTGACCCTAGAGCAGTATCGTGGGTCAAGGAGGACCTCCTGATCCAGGATACTGACTGCATCTTGCTAGCAGCAAGGGCTGGGCATACCCCAATCCCCACCTGACCTGCATGAGCAGGTTGGATGAGAAGCTGTGGTGTGGGTAAGCTGGTCCCAGCTCTGGCTGAACCCAGAAGCAGCAGCCAAGTGCAGATGTAGCCTTGGGTGCGTAGAGGAGGAGACAAATCTGCATATTATTGTAAATCAGAAAGTCAAAGTCACATCTGAAAAGAAGAAATCCGACCAAAGCCAGATTAGGAGGAGCGGTAAAAATTCTGGGGTCATCTTAAAGCCAAACTAGCTTTCCAAGTAATGATGAATCAGAGGATTTCCTGCAAAGTTGCACGTCACTAGAGAAGAGGTGAAAAAGACTTTT
>NW_028186453.1:668879-671934 GCF_003343005.1 Rhea americana
ATGCTGACAAGTATCTATGGTGCTGGAGCAATGCTGGGTTCATTGCACCCGGAAGAGGAAGACCATTTCGAACTCAGCCACAGAATACAGCAAGAGCATATCTTCACTTGGGATGTTTGCTCTACGTGCTGAATGCAGAAGGGATATGTTCCCAGGGACAGGGGGGTGGACAAGTTATTAAACAGAGGTTGTGAAAAATAGGATAGAAAAGAAGACCTCTGCCGCTTTTTACGGGTAGTTTTATTTCCTTTTGGGGAAAAGCAAGGTGTGCCCAGCTGAATATTTTGGGGTAGAAATCCTCCTGATTTGCTTGTCCCTGATTGGACCTGATGGGTAGGACATGAAACGTAGAAATTCGTTGGCAGCTTGTCYGGAAGGGTGGATGGAGAGGACCTGTGTGTGACCCCAGGGAGATACTACTGCCCTGCTGGCGTGAACTGGCTGGTTTCCCCCCCCCACTCCTGGGGCCGAAGGAGTGGCAGAGCTGGGAGGGAAGGACCAGGACCGTGGTCCCAGAGCTACCAGGAGGCGTCCTCCATCGCTTGGTCCCAGGCCAAACCTGTGCCTGGCTTCTTAGTAGGGTCTGTTTCACCTCATCCTGTCTGCCCAGCAAGGGTGCAGGGAGGCTTTGAGAAGGGATTGGTTGCTGCCCGTGGGCCATGAAAAAGGGTAGCTATAAGGTGAGCAGGGAGGATGGCATCTCTAAGTGGAGGTCCTGATATCCTCCATCCTCTCCAGGTCTCCCAGAAAGCTCTCACACTGCTGGGGAAGAGCAGGATGGCCTGGTAGGGCTTTCCTGCAGTCTTCTGCTGCTCCCCAGTGGCTGCATGGAGAGGCACCGCGGGCAGGTCCCCAGGGGTGAAGCCCAGGAGGTGTTGAGGGGGATAGCCTCACCTCGCTGAGGAGCGGAGGATACAGCAGGGAAAATGAGGAGAAATATTTGAGGAAGCGCATGCAGCCTGGGAAGCTGTTCYCTGGCCTCCAGCTTGCTGGGGCAGGGGAGGTGAGCACGCTGTGAGCTGCTCTTTTCTTCTCCTGCTTGTCGGATGAAGGTGCAGCAAGCACCCCTGGATGCCTCAGCCCTGCGTTTCGCCACACCGAGTTGTGTAAATCCTATTTCAACTCGCCTTGTTTCCTGCTAAAGACAGTCGTCTTGGCTTTGCAAGCTTGTTTTTTAACGTAATTTTGCCATTTGCTTCACAAGTAATAGTTGATGCACTTAAATGTTGGYGGCACAGTCCCTCCCATATGTTCTCAGGCCCCATCTAGCTGGGATGTGTGGAAGATGCAAACACAGGCATGGAGTTTTTAGAAAATAAGCYGGTGTTGTTGGCCCATTTGGGCACCAAACAGCAGTTTCTGGGTTTATTTCCCCAAATCACTGAGAGATCTGAAGGGGCTCCTTTTCCTGCTGCTTCACTTGCTTGTTAAAAAGATCGTCCCATCCTGTTCTATACTGAAATGAATGGCACAAGGGCAAATGTAGCAGGGTTTTTTGGCCCTTTTCTAGGGTGATTAAAGCAATGTAGCTCTTGTTATTCCTGCTGAGAGAAAGAAATTGGTGCCTTCATAAAATTGTTGCACCAGATGGTCATTCCTCTCCCAATTAACTGTGTTAATTAATGGAGAGAGTACTACGATAAAGGATGCTGTTTCTTGCCAGGATGCAGCACAACCAGCTTTAATATTTAGTAGTCCTCCCCTTCCATGCCTGAAGTTTGTGAGTTGATAATTTCTCAGGGCTGTTCGGTGCCCCGTGGCCTTTGGGACCCGGGAGGACTTGGCAGCAGGTGAGCACCAACCCCAGAAGAAGTGGTCGCGAAGGTGTCTGCTTCTGTAGATGTTTCCACAAGCCTTGGAGGCTGGAGGCAGGAAGCCCTGTGATTGCCCCCCCATTGCAGCACCCCCAGGAAAAAAAAAAGAAAATCTGGAGATAAAAGTTGGTAGACCGAGATGGTGTAAATCCTCACAGCTGTACCCTGCAGAATCTTTTAGGTGGCCAAAACGACCRTTTTCTRCGTGCAGAGGAAAAGCAAGCGATGGACYCCATCTATGCTCCACCTGTTCGTCACCTCTTAGGTGGGTCTTCCCAGATCACGGCTTGTGGAGATGGGAGGGGGGAGGACAGAAAAAAGTGTGTTTTGAACCCCTGTCTATTTTGCAGATGGAAAAGGGGTGCAGTAGTTCCCCTTTCTATATATTTCTGAAGCCTTTGGGAGGTGGAGGAGAAAAGGGGGGGGGGAATCTTGGATAAATCAAAGCTCGGAGACTAAGTATATGTAGAGTTACGTTCAAACCAGGTCCCTGGATAAAATTAAATAGGCTAAGAAAAACGGTGGGAAGTGAGTGCCTTTCCAGTAACCTTTTCAAAACTCTCCATTTTTTTATTTTATTTCGTTTTGGGGTTTTTTTTGGAGCACAGCRACGTGACGTGGAGACTCGGGCAGGACTACGCTTTTGTGGCCTGGGAGCACCTGGATGCTGCTCTATCCCCCCACCCTGGCCACTGGGACTCCCTTCCCGGGCACCCCTGCCCCATGGGTCCTCCCTGCCCAGGCTGCTGTCCCTCTGCCCCAGAGRAGTGCCACCGCCCAGGGACACGCGTGTGCCACCAGGATGCTCTCCTGGGGACATCTGCCCACACCCCACGGCCTTGGCACCGGTAGGAACGTGTTTCGGGGCTGTGCATTGACGCTGTTGACACGGGGTTGGGGTGTGGGGGGAACGACCCGGMCAACCTGAGCCGCCGCGTCCTGGGCTGAACGGCGGCCGCGGCTACGTCGCGGGCTGGGGCATCTCCTCCAGCCTCCGCTCCGGGCCGCCCGGCCCCGCGGACAGCCGCCCGCTGAGCCCTGCGGCCCGTGGCTCTTGCAGCACGCTGAGGATGGTCCCGCGGGGTGGCCTTGTCCTTTCGGGGGACGCTCGCGTCTCCGGGGGCGGTGGACCTTTCCCAGGCTGCGGCAGGTGCCTTATCCTGTTTTTTTTCCCCGCCGGAGCTGCTGCTTTTCCTCTCTTTGTCGTGCTCCGACGCCTTTTTCCCAGCTCCCAAGGTCGC
>NW_028186453.1:673553-709268 GCF_003343005.1 Rhea americana
GGGCGTTTGGGGAGGGGGCGCCGCCGGCCGTGCTCGGGGGCGAGCCGCGGCGGGGCTGTGCCTGCCCCGGCAGACGCCGCCTGCGCCGGAGACCCCCACGCCTGGCAGTGCGACGACGGCCGGTGCGTCTCCAGCGGCTGGCGCTGCGACGGCGCCGCCGACTGCCCCGACGGCTCGGACGAGCGGGACTGCGGTAGGTTTCATTTCATTTTATATTTCATTTTATTTTATTTTTGGGGGGGGGGGGGGGGGGGGGGGGCGGTGGCCGGCCGGCGGGTGGCGAGCGCCGCTGCGTACCCGCAGTGTGCGGGGCCAAGAAGGTGCAGTGTCCCGGCACCCACCACTGCATCCCGCGCTGGGAGCTCTGCGACCGCCACCGGGACTGCGAGGACGGCTGGGACGAGGAGGGCTGCCCGCTGCGGCCCTGCCTGCCCGGCCAGTGGCAGTGCAGGAACCGCGTGTGCGTCGCGGCCGAGTGGAAGTGCAACGGCGTTGACGACTGCGGCGACTCCTCCGACGAAGACGTCTGCGGTGAGCGGCGCCCGCTCCCACCCGCCCGCCCGCGCCGGGGCGACACCCTGGGCCCCGGCTCCCCGTGGGGCTGCGGACCGCCGTGCCCTACCCRCCGTGGGTCCCGCAGCCCCCTGCCCCGCCGGCATGGTGCGCTGCGACGAGGGCAAGTGCATCCTGGAGGCCCTGATGTGCAACGACGAGGACGACTGCCTGGACGGCACCGACGAGCCCGGCACCTGCGGTGAGCCCGGCAGCCGGGCCGGGCAGGGGTGYGTGCCCCCCGCCTCGTGCCCCTAAACCCGCCTCTGCTCCACCTGCGCAGGCCGGAGCTGCTTCGTGCGCAACGGGGGGTGCGCTGAGACCTGCACGGACACGCGCTGGGGCGTGCGCTGCTCCTGCGGGGCCGGCTGGGAGCTGCAAGCCGACGGGCAGAGCTGCGCCGGTACGGGCAGCGCAGGCGGGTGGTGGTGGTGGTGGCGGCCATGGTGGTCGTGGTGGTGGTGGTCGTGGTGGTGGCCGTGGTGGTCATGGTCGTGGTGGTGGCTGTGGTCGTGGTGGTGGCTGTGGTCGTGTTGTTGGTGGTGGGGCCGCCGGCGCCGCGTGCCGCCGCCAGGCTCCCGCCAGCGCCCTGTCGCGTGTCGGCGCAGACGTGGACGAGTGCGCCCTGCCCTACGGCCCCTGCAGCCAGCTGTGCAGCAACGCGCCCGGYGCCTTCAGCTGCGCCTGCCTCCCGGGCTACGAGCTGCAGCACGGCGCCGCCTGCGAGGTGGCAGGTGGGTCCTGCGGGCGGGCTTTCATTTTTTGTATTTTTATTATTATTATTTTTACCCCCACCTCTCTTCTCCCCGAGCCTGCCGGGCCGGCGGGAGAGTGACCCGCAGCCCCTTGCCCCCCCCCCCCCCCCCCGGCAGACAACGCCACGCAGCTCCTCGTGGCCGTGGGGCAGGACCTGGCTCTGCTGGACGCCCGGACCCGAACTTACCGGCCCCTGCTGGCCACCGAGACGGAGCCGCGCGCCCTCGCCTACGACCTGCTGCGGGAAACCTACTACTGGCTCACGGAGGAGGGCGAGCTCCGCGCCCGCCATCCCGACCGGGGCGCCCAGCCCCTCTACCCGGGTGGGTCCGGCGGGGTGGAGTGGCCGAGCCGTGGGGCGCCCTCCCTCGGGGTGGGAGGGGGGGCTCGCCCTGCCGCTCACCCTGTGGTCCCCGCAGACGCCGGGGAGGTCAACAGCATCTCGGTGGACTGGTTCACGGGGCAGCTGTACTGGGCCAGCGGCCACCCCGCCGCCATCTGCGCGGGGCTGGGCGACGGCCGGGGCTACGTGACGGTRCTGGGCAAGGACGTGGCCCCCGAGCAGCTCGTGGTGCACCCGGCCGCCCGGTGAGGCTCGTGCCCCGGGGCCATGCTGGTGGGACATGTCGGGTAGCACCGGCCCCGGAGGGATGGGGTCGGGGGGCCTTCCCCTCCGCCCGGTGCTCAGTKCCTGCCCCCCAGGTCCCTGTACTGGGTGAACCGCGGGCAGAGGGGCCGCACGGTTGTCGCCGCGGCGGGCATGGACGGCTCGGACCGGCGGGAGCTCACCGTGGTGTCCATGGAGGAGCCGGTGGGGCTGAGCCTGGACCACGCGGCCGGCAGGCTCTACTGGATCAGCGAGTACAAGGAGGTAGGGGGGCGAGCAGCAGCGGGTCTCTGCCCCCTCAAGGTGCCAGCAGGCCATGGGGCAGCACTGGGGATGGTGGCGAGTCCCTGGCTCGGGAGGTGGGACGGCCTGCTCTTGGGCGTGGGGGGCAGTCCGAGCCTCCCTGCCCCACGGCAGGAGGGTGCYGTGCGGTCACCGCGCCCCGGCCTGTCCCCAGTCCATCGAGACACTGAAGGTGGACGGCAGCGGGCGCCACTCCTTCCCCGCGGTCCTGCGGAGCCACGCGGAGCCGCTGGGCCTGGCCGCGTTCGAGAGCCGGTTCTTCTGGGCTGACGGCACGGAGCTCGTTTCGGCCGCCCAGGCCTCCCCCCGGGAGCAGGCRGTGCTGCTCCGCGCCCCCGTCTCCGCTTTCACCGTGCTGCACGCCCTGCGGCAGCCTCCCCGTGAGTACCTCCCACGGGTGCTCCAGGTGGAGCTTCCCAGATCCTGCCTGGTGGGGCCAGGTGGTGAGAGCTCCCTTGCCAGAGGGGACGTACRGACCTATAGAAAGGCTGTTGACCCCCACCGTGGTCTGGGGTGGCACTGATTCCTCCTGGGGTGACACCGGTGCCCTGCCTGGGGGCAGCAGGCTTATGTCCAGCCTGGGCTCGAGGGGGGATGGGAGGAGGCCCGGCAGTCACGGCCGCCCACGCTCCCAACGTCCCTCTGCTCCCAGGGGACACCGCCGCGTGCGCTCCGGGCCTGTGCAGCCACCTCTGCCTCCTGTCGCCCGTGCACCCTCAGGGCTACAAGTGCGCGTGTCCCGAGGGGCTCTTCCTCCTGCCCTCGGGGAAGTGTGCAGGTGAGCAGGGGTGGCCGGGCAGAGTACGTCCCTGCGGGGGCTGTGACTAGGACCAGGTCCCCAGCACGCACAGGTGCTGCTTGTTACTCCTTGGTCCATGCTGGGGACCCACTCCTGTGGGTCAGAGGTGTGGCCCAGCTTGGGAAGTGCCCTGCRTGCAGAGTGAGGGGACCAGGGGGGTTCCCAGAGTTTGGAGCTGGCCTGGGGGCAATGGGAAGCCCCTACTTGTGCCAGGAGCTGTGCTCTGTGCAGTGAAACTCTTGGCCTGGGTGACAAACAAGCAGATGCTGTCTGTACCCTGGTGAGCCCRGGAGAGGAGAGGATGGGGCTGCATGGGAGCTGGGGGGCTCTTGTCCCCATAGTGGGTGGCCTCATCCCTGGACAGCCTCACTTGGCCCTCCAGGCTGCAGGRTCTGCCTGGGCCATGCCTGCTCAGCTCCCCTAGGGCTCTGCTCACACATTGTCCTGTTCCTGCAGAGCTGTCCATCGTGTACGCGGAGGAGAAGGCCATCTCCCTGGTGCAGGTGGGCCCCGGTGCCCACAGCCAGCTGGTGCAGGTGTGGCTGGAGCACCTCCACCTGCAGGACATGGATTGGCAGAGGTCAGTGCTCTACGGGACRGATGACCGTGGGACACTGCTGCGTGTGGTGGGACACCCGGGGAGGAGAGAAGCCATCTCAACCGGGCTGCCAGGTGAGACCCTGTGGAGCAACAGAGAAGAGGGCCTGCATTATGGACGTTTTCCTAGTGGTGCCCCGGGGTGCTTCCTGGGATGCGGGGCTCTCTCGGGTATGGGGGCAGGGGGGACCAATGGCGGAGGAGCACGGCTGTGGGACAGTCCCCTAACTGCTCATCTGCCTACTGCCACTCAGTTTGCTCTGCCCACGTGGACATACGCTCTGGGGACCTGTACTGGCTCGCGTGTAACCGGAAGGACGTTGGAGTTAGCCGGGCGCCTGGCATGGCCCCCCACATCCTGCACCGTGCCCGCAGCAGCATCCAGCACCTCTTCCTGGACTGGCAGCGAGGTGCTCTGTACTGGCTGGCGCAGGGGCTGCCCCTGCAGCAGCTCAGCCTGGCCGGGGGCACACCGCAGGATGCCTGGAACGAAACGTGGCCCGAAGAGCTGCCTGCAGCCATGGATAGCAAGGCCTTCAGCTTGCTCTGGAGCTCAGCCTCGGGTGAGCCCRGCGGGGTCAGGAGCAGGGTGTGGAAGTGGTCGCTGTAGAGGCAGGAGGGTCCAGCCTATGCATGGTGGGTTCGTGCCCAGGCAGAGGGTGGGCAATGAGGTCCAGTGCCACTGCTGGAGTCCATGGAGCCTCCAGCATGAATGAGTTGATGGCCTCAGCCCTGGCATCCTTCCCATAGCAGCAGGGTAAGGGGAGATCGGGTGGGCCGAGAGGGGGGCCCGTGAGCCTGGCTCAGTAGCATCCCTCTGCTTTGCAGGCCTATGGGCACTGAGTCTGACCAAGAGGCAAGCAGTCACCCTGGTACCCAGCTGGCCCCACGGCCTCGTGGCTGCCTTCGAGCCCTACTTGGTGTCAACAAATGGGACGGCTCTGCTGCTGTGGGACCGGAGGACGCTGACCCTTGTGCTCTCCATACCAGCGGTGGGTGTGCAGGGAGTGGTGACCTTCGTGGGCACGGAGCTGCAGGCTAGTAAGTGTGATGGTGGCACCGTACCTGCTGTCGGCACTGTACTTGGTGCGGCTGGGTGGCCCAGGCTGCCTCGAGCTGGGGCAGGTGGCTTGGGTTGGAGGGCTGTGCAGGACATTTATGGGGGTACTCATGTCATGGGCAAGGTGTAGCCCCAACTCTGGGCTCTTGTTCCAGCACCAGTGCCTCTGCCAGCACCAACKAACAAGGAGTCTGCCCTGCCCCTCCCTCCGCTTGTGACCACCAGTACAACGACAACCACAACCACCACTACAGCTCAGCCCACCACCTCCACCACAAGGCCTACAACAAGCAAGACTAGCACTGTGCCAGTCACTGTTCATGTAGCAACCAGTAAGGCCACCGTAACACCAACCACCACTGCCCGGCCCACGCCAACCAAGACTACCTCAGCGACAAGAACCACCACCACCCGATCCACACCAACCAAGACCATCCCTGTGTCAACTACTACAACCACCCGACTCAGTGCCTGGGCAACGCCAACCAAGACAACCTCTACACTGCCAACCAAGACCACTCTTACGCAATCAACCACTACCACCACCGCTACCACCACCACTACCGCCACCACTACCACCAGTCGGCCTTCATCAACCAAGACCTCTGCCGTGCAGCCAACTACCACCAGCTGGCRCATAACCAGCCCTGCACGGGTTGTGCCCCCAACCCCCAAGCTCTCACCAAGCCCTCCACATTCCCCAACCCCTGTCCCCCACCTGTCCTGTCCCCGCACGCATGTGCTCTGCCGTGACGGCACTGAGTGCGTGGCCCAGGAGTACGTGTGTGATGGGGAGGAGGATTGTGTGGATGGCTCTGATGAGGATGGCTGTGCCCAGCTCTGTGACACCCCAGGTAGGAGCTGTTCTCTGCTCCCTGGGTAGCTGGGTGGCCCTGTGCCAGGATTTCTGGCTGCTTCCTGGTTGGGTTGGAGGGATGGGGACCAGGCAAAGTGCATGCCCTGGCCTGTGCCAGGACTTGTGGTTGCTTCCTGGTAGGGTTGGAGGGATGGAGGATGTGGAGGATCATCTGCTGCTTGGAGGGACCTAGATGTGACTGAACTAGGACTGCTTCTGTCTCCCTGCTGGGGATGAGGCTGCTGGAAATACCGTGGCTAGGAGGGCTCAAACCTTGTCCTGGTGGAGCGGGACCGTTCCAGGGCTCTAGGGAACGAGAGCACTGGCTGGGGGGTCTGGGCACCCCACCTGCCCGCGCCAGGCTCAGCGCATTTCCTTGTCCCCCCAGGGGCCTTCCGCTGTTCGAGCGGGGCTGCGTGCGTGCACCCCGGGGAGCGCTGCGATGGGGTGCCGCAGTGCCCCGATGCCTCGGACGAGGCGGGCTGCTGGAGCCCCACGCGAGACTGCGCCCTGCACTGCGACGCTGCCGCCCGCTGCGTCCCCGAGAGCTGGCTCTGCGACGGCCACGCCGACTGCCTGGACCACGCCGACGAGCGGGGCTGCGGTGAGACCCCGGGGCCGGGCGACGGGGCCCCCCGCGTACGGGGTGCCGCAGGGAGCGCGCGCGCGTGGAGCCGCCCCGGCGGGCTGGGGGCCACGCGGTACCCCCCGCTCAGCGCCGGCCCCGCTCGCAGTGCCGAAGGAGTGCAGCCCAAGCGAGTTCGCCTGCCGGAGTGGGCAGTGCGTGGCCGCGGCCCTGCGCTGCGACGGCGACCAGGACTGCCGGGACGGCTCGGACGAGGAGGGCTGCGCCGTGCCGCGGCCGCTGCTGTGCCGCCCCGGCGAGCTGCCGTGCCCCCGGAGCGGGCAGTGCGTGCCGGAGGCCTGGCGCTGCGACGGCACCCCCGACTGCGGCGATGGAGCGGACGAGCAGGTGCGCGGCGCCCGCAGGGATGTGTCCCCRGCCCCGGCCCCGTCCGGGCTGGCCGGCGCCGCCGCTCACGCCGCGCTCTTGCAGGGCTGCGCCGGGGAGGAAAAGCCGTGCGGGGAGCGGCAGTGGGGCTGCTCCGGCAGCCACGGGTGCGTCCCCGACGCCTGGCGCTGCGACGGAGAGAGCGACTGCGCGGACGGCAGCGACGAGGCTGGCTGTGAGCGCTGCCCCGCTCGTCCCCTCTGCGTCCCGCCTGGGGAGGGCTGGCAYGGAGGGAGGGCAGGCGGGACGGCACCCCGGGACGCCCGCGCCGCCGGGGGAAAGGCCGCTTTTCCRGTATCCRTGGCGGCTCYGGGCCCCGTGTGTCTGTTGTCTCCRCGGGGCTGGTGTCACCTGGTGTATGAGCGGCCCGGAGGCAGGCTGGGCGTTGCTGTCACGGGCACCCGAGCAGCGCCTGCCCGGTGCCAGGAGATGACGGAGGAGGCTCAGGACATCCTTCCACCTGTGCGTCCCYGCAGGCCCGCCTGCTCCCTGCCAGAGCCACGAGCACCCGTGCGGGCTGGGGAGCTGCGTGAACGCATCCTTGCTGTGCGACGGTCGTCAAGACTGCGCGGATGGCTCAGACGAGGGAGGCAACTGCTCCGTGCCCTGCCAGCTGCCCTGCTCTCACCTCTGCCACCCCTCGCCCCAGGGGCCAGTGAGTACCAGGAGCCGTGGGCCAGCTGGGGGGGGGGCACCGTGTCCCCTGGGGACATGTGGGGCTGATAGCCCCTCTCCTCGCAGAGGTGCCAGTGCCCCCCGGGCTATCGGCTGGCTGAGAATGGCGTGTCCTGCACAGATGTGGATGAGTGCAGGGAGGAGGGTGAGGGATTCTGCAGCCAGACCTGCCTCAATGCCCCRGGGAACTACAGCTGTGGCTGCCTCCCTGGCTACCTGCTCGAGCCCGATGGCCACATCTGCAAACTCACTGGTGAGCCCAGAGGTGTCCAGGCAGGATTGGCGGGGGTGGTCCTGGCACTCAACGGACATCTGGCAGGCACCTGCCCAGGGGCATCTGCTGCCTGTGGGGAGCTCTGCAGTCCCCCAGATGGCCCTGGCCCTCTGCCACGTGGCCTCCCAGGCCATGCTCAGCTGTGAGTTGCCGCTTGCCAGCCCACAGCCAGTGGAAAGGTCCATCCCCGCTTAGTTGTGTGGTAGGGCCAGATCCCGGCAGGATGCAGTGCCCCAGAGCACTGTGCTCCCTGTCCACGTGTGCTGGGACTGCGGGGCTGCTAGCAGGGAGTGGGACCTGAGGGGCTCTGTGTTGCCCCAGGACCGGAGCCCACGTTGCTGGTGGCCATGCAGTCAGAGGTGCTGTCCTACGGGCTGCGGAGCGGGCGTGAGGAGGTGCTGCTGGCCACCGACAAGGAGCGCGTCATCTTCTCACTCGATTATGACCCAGTGGAAAGGAAGGTTTTCTGGGTGGACCTGGGCACGGAGAGCATCCGCTGGCAGGGCCTCGACTCGGGCAAGAAGGGCACACTGGTGAAAGGTGGGCTTTGACGAGGAGAGGGGAGCAGGGCCGGTGTCTCCGTGGCCATGCAGGCTCCAGGGTGCCTGGCTCTGTACCCCTCAGTGGAGGAATGCTGGTGGGACCCAGGCTGAGAGGAAGCTGAGCTCCTGGGGTGGTGGGGATCTGGATTGGGAGCATCCGGGGCGGGGGGGAGGACACATGTGGCTGTCACTGCCGGGCACTGAGGCTTGGATGTGTTGCAGGTGTGAGATCGGACTGCMTCGCTGTGGACTGGGTGGGGAGGAACCTGTACTGGACAGATGGGGTGGCAGGACAGGTGCTGGCCACCCGCCTGGGGGCTGCCTGGCGAGGGGTCCCAGAGTACACCGTGGTGCTGGATGGAGACCTGGATCAGCCCCACTCCCTGGTTCTCCAGCCTCCGGCAGGGTAAGATGGGGGTGAGAGGATGCAGGGATCTCCTTGCCAACTCCGTCCTGGCCAATTTTTCCTGTGGAGCCTGGCGTCAGGCTGGGAGAGAGGTGCGATGGTCTCACCTGGGCATGGTCAGGGTCACACAACTGAGGAAGAAGGAGCGTGGGTACCTGCCCCTAACGTGGACAGGGCCCATGGTGCATCCATGTTCGCGTGGGAAAAGCCCCACTGCCCYAGCGCTGGGGTGATGCTGTGGCAGATCCATGGGCCAGCACCTCTCTCCCCGCAGGCTGCTCTACTGGTCAGAGGTGGGGAGTCACCCACGGCTGATGGAGGCCRCCATGGATGGGAGCCGTCGGCGTACACTGCTGGCCCAAGGGCTGGGCTGGCCCACCGCTCTGGCCCTTGACCTCCCTGGCTGGAGGATCTTCTGGCTGGATGAGAAGCTGGGCAGCATCGGCTCAGTGCACCTGGATGGCACCGACATGAAGGTGTGTGCTGGGGGGCTTTAGGCACAAGGTTGTGACAGATACCAGGGCTGGTGGTCATAGTCTCTCCACCAGGTGCTGCAGCTGAGCTGGGTCCAGAGCCCCTTTGCGGCAGCTGTGTGCGAAGGAGAGCTGTACTGGTCAGAGAAAAAGGCATGGACGGTGCAGCGAGTGGACAAGGCCACTGGCAAGAACAGGACTGTAGTGCTCAAGCGACATAGGCAGCCCCACGGTCTCCAGGTACCTGGGGGTGCCCCATGGCTCAGCTCACACCTTCAGCCTATGTGACCCCGCCATCCCCGGGGTGCAGAGCTGCCCTCCTCATCCTTGGGGTCCTTGAGCAATGGTCCCTGTGGTCAAGAGTCTCTGGTCTTCTTGCCATCTCTCTGTTTCACCTTCCTGCCCTGAGCCAGGCCATGGCGAGGTCTCAGGAGGCTGATGTGATRCCAGTCATGATCAGCCCTTCTGCTGGACACTGGCTGGGCCATGGAGCTGACCTGGCCCTTCTCCGCAGGTGATGCACCCAATGYTGCGACCAGCGTTCCCCAACCCGTGCGCAGCGCGTGGCTGCTCCCACCTGTGTCTGCTGAGCACTCGGCACACCGGGCAGTGCCGGTGCCCTGCTGGGCTGACGCTGGCAGCTGACGAGACCACCTGCCTCCCCCTCCACGATTCAGCCTTTGCCCTTCTGGTGGCACCAGCAGCTGTGACCCAGGTACTGCCTTGCATCTCCTAGAGCCAGGCCCAGGGTCTGCTGTCCTGGCTGCCTTTGGGCAAGCTGCTGCCATGCCTGGAGGTGGTTGGTCACTCCACCATCCTGGCAGCTCCTTTCTCCACCCAGGTCTACCTGAAGGACCTACCTGCCACGGCTGGAGCCCAGAGCCTTCCCCCACACCGAGCCCTCCCCTTGGCCAAGGTGGGCCGGTTGACAGCCATTGACTACACAGTGAAGGACAAGAGCCTGTATTTTGCAGAGGTGGGGGGCCGCTCCATCGGGCTGCTGCGCCTGAAGGACTCAGGCCGACTGTCCTGGAAGCGAGCGGTGGCTGTGGAGGGCACAGTGGTGTCCCTAGCCCTGGACTGGCCGAGCGGGAACCTGTACTGGATCGGGGGGCAGCCGCCCCTCATTAGCGTGGCGGCTCCTGGGGGTCGCTGGGCCCTGGTGCTGCTCAGCGAAGGGCTGCAGGGCGCTGCCTGGCTGACGCTGTGTCCTCGTGCCTCCACCATGTGCTTCGTCACAGCAGCGGGCAGCCGGGGGCTGGGGGCCACGGTGGAGTGCGCGGCCATGGACGGCACCAGCCGCAGGACAGTCTGGAGGAGGGCCCGGGCTCCCGTTGGCCTCACCTTTGGAGGCGCTGGCACCYGGCTGTACTGGGCAGACCGTGGTGAGTGTGGGGCTGACCTGAGGCACCCCGACTGTAAGCTGTGGCCTGGCTTACTCCTGTGGGGCAGCCTAGAGCCCTCTGATGTCTATCTCCTGCAGAGAGAGGAGTGATCAACAGCATGGAGCTGGACGGCTCCCACTTCCGTGTGGTGCGGGAAGGGCTGCACGGCCTCTCGCTCTTTGCCATTGGAGATGGCTTCCTGCTCTGGACCACTGCTTCGACCAACGGTGAGCCTGTCTGTTGGCTGCTGTGCTTGATACACCCCCTCCTGCTCTCCCAGAGCGTGGTATGGGTCTCCCTAAGGTGCAGGCTGCCCCCAGGATAAAGGGCAGCCTGTGGGACCCTGATCTTCTACACCGGACGCCCTCACGGGAGGAGATGGGGAAGTGCTGATCCCTGCGTGTCCCCAGGCTCCAGCAAGGTGTGGCACAGCCGGTTGGAGCGGGCCGAGAGCTGGTGGTTCCCGATGGAGCAGGACCTGCTGGCCGTGAGAATTTACAGCCAGTTCTCGCAGGAAGGTGGGTCTGTGGCTGCCGCAGTATGGGGCGGGTCTGGGGTGCCGTGTCCTTCCCTACGGAGGCCCTGCAAACCTGTGCTGTCCTGGCAGGCACCAACGGCTGTGCAGAGAGAAACGGGGGCTGTGCCCAGCTCTGCTTGCCCAACCCTACGGGGCGGCTGTGCCGCTGCTCAGCCGGTTACCGCCTGGTGCACGGGACAGAGTGCGTGCCAGCCCCCCCGTGCCTGGCCCCGCTCCAGGCCTGCCATGACCTCCTGAGTTGCTTCTCCAGAGAGCAGGCCTGTGATGGGCACCCAGACTGCGCGGATGGCTCTGATGAGCTGGACTGTGAGTACCTGCCCGTGCTGCGTGCATGCAGGCTCCTGGCTGGGCACTAGGAGGCTCGCCCAGTCTCGCCCAGTTTGGGAAGGTGGTTCCACCTGGGGCTCTACTGAGCTGTGCACATCCCTCCAGGTCCTTCTGCAGCAGTGGAGACACGGCTTCCCACAGCAGCACCATCAGGGACACCCCGTGCGGAGGGAGAGGAGAAACCACCCTTACCTACAACCACACCCAGTCCTCAGCAGCCCATTCCCAGTCCGCCTGCAGCACCCAGCCCCCGGGAGCACGGGGAGCCCTTCCTGGTACCCCCAAGCACTGAGGAGGTGCTGGGGGCTGTGCCGTGCAGCAGTGAGACCTGTAATCTGCGCGGGGAATGCGCCATCGAGGCTGGGCGGGTGACGTGCCACTGCGCTCTGGGCTACCGCGGTGACTACTGCGAGGAGGCAGAGGTGCAGCCTATGGCGGGTCCCATCGCCCTGGGGGTGGCCGTGCTCCTGCTGGTCAGCGCAGCCTCTGTGGGGGCCCTGGCCTACATGCGGAGGAGGGACAGCCGGAGGAGGTGAGCTCTAAGGTTGGCCTGGCTTGGGCTAGGAGATACCACTCTGTCCCAGGTCAGAGGGGCTATCTGGGTGCTCCTGGGCTGCATGGAAACCTCTGCTCACTTCAGCAGACTAATGCTAGGGGTTGTGGCAGGATGTTGGGGTTCTTCTCCATCTCTACAAGATGGTTCTGCTACCCTCAGTGTACTCGCTTCTCCCCAGGACCTCCAGCACTGCCTCTACCCGAGCACTGACCCTGTACCACCGCGAGAGTGACCCTGAGGAAGAAGATGAGGAGGATGAAGAGCTTCCCCCCAAGAGCGATACCTTTGTGAACGAAGCTTATGATGGGAAAGCGGTGAGCAGTACCAGGAGAAAGCCCTGGTGGGGAACCTTCCTACCTCCTGGGGGTACTCTGAGGGCCCCTGCATTGGGCAGCGCTGGCACGGTGCCCACTCTGAGGCTGGCTCTGCCCTCGTGCCAGGGAAGACCTGGGGATGCCAGGATTCTGGCTGGTACAGGGCTGTCCCAGGGACCCCATGGCCAGAGCCCCTGTGCCTAGGTATGACGTGGGCCTGGGGAGGCCAGCTTAGCCCTGACTGTGATGCACTTATCTGTGGTCTCTGCAGGAGCTGCCAGCCCCACTGGGGAAGGGACCATCTCGCCCCTGAGACTGTATCTCCATAAAGGAACATTGTGCAGCATCTCTCGTGCCATAGTGGTGTATGTCCAGCCTGGGGAGGACAGTACTTATGGGTTGACTTGCCCCTCCCACACCTCCACGCTCCAAGAAACTTGCAGTCCAGAGCAAAAAATATTTTAGGAGGTCTTTCAGGAAGTCTCCAGTCCTAGCATCTTTGCTGAGCGGTCCAAATCTGGTCCCTTGCTGCAGGATGTATCCTGTACCATCCCTTAACCGTGCAAAGGGTACCTCTATTCACAGTCCCTCTGCAGTGCTCTGGGCTTTGCTAAGCATGGAAATCTCGCCCAAGGGTTCTCGCAGGGGGGGAGGCCAGTGAAGGACACAATGAGTTGATCAGGATCTGCCGTCCAGGGCGTGAGTTTTTCTGGTAGGGTGGGAGTTGATTTGTCAAGCCTGCACTTGTCTCTTAGTCAGGACCCATGGTCAGAGCTTGGAAGGGTCATACTGCAGCCTGGCAGGATGCTGCTCTGACCAAACCGGTGAGGTGACAGCAGCTTGGGCTGTGGCATGTCCTGGAAGGGACAGTGCTGCTTTAGCAGCAGAGGGAGTCCCCAGCCCCTGCAGCCAGGGTGATGCCCCCTGAGGAGGCTTCCTTTTATCAGCCGAAACTCCTAGCAGCTGGCCAAATTCCAGCTCTGGTTTTCTCCTATGACCCAAGGAGGTGCCGTTTCCTTGGGAAAGGCCGTATTGAGTTGTCTGCCAGTCCTGAAGCTCCTATGGAGCAGTTGGGTCCTGGTGTCCACAACAGCAAAGCGTTTCTCAGGAAAAGCTGATACAAGGTGGGAACCAGCTCGGCTCTGCTCTTGTTCTGTTACACAGGGGTTTTACAGCAAGGCTCTACTCTTTAAGTGTCTCTTACAAACCAGTGAGACCAGTTTTACTGCCTCACAGCGGGAAGTGTATGTTATTTTTCTCTGTCTTTGTGATCTCTTGCTCCCTGAAAGAGCTCTGCTTGAGGAAGGAGAAACCTCCTGGGCTGACTTTGACCACGGAGGGAAAAGTCCTTTAGGAAGGTGCTACAAAAAAAAAAACTCTGTCCCCTTGCAGACCTTTCCCTCCCACTTCAGGTGAYGCGTGGGGAGCTGGGCTGGCCCTGCCCACAAGCCCTCAGCCCGGCCTAGCTGGCAGAAAGCCCATGACCACCTCCCCACAGCAAGGACCCGTTCCTCTTCATTTATTTCGGTATGCGCACAGCCCAGAGCTGAGCAGAGGTGCGCGGGAGGTGCTCCCCTCCCCTCTTCCCAGCCCTGAAAAGCCGCACGGTGCTAACCTGTGCCCTGCTCGCGTGGGGAACGCCGCTGCTGCCTTCGCCCAAGCTGCTGCGCGCTGCAGGGCGATGAACCCGCAGCTGTGCAGGTGGAAGTGATGGGCAGGCTGGAGCCAGCGCTRGTCCCCAACCCAGCCCAGCTTTGGCGCAGTCACAGATCCTGGAACGTGGCCTGCTTGCAAGGAGGCTGCAGGCATGCAACCCAGGTCCCTGGGCTGTTTCCAGTCTGCTCTGTGGTGCCCTCAGCAAAGGCTGTGGCCTAGGAAGGTGGCAGCTGTGCTGCTCTCAGTGCCYGGCGGGCAAACCGGTGCCCGTTGCTGCCCGCCGCACCGGGGCTAAAGGTCAGAGTCACAAGGCARGGTGCTCCTCCATCTCCGGCCGTCTCGCTCGTCCTGCAGCACATCCGCGGGGTTGTGGTAGGCCCTGGCAGTGGCGTGGCTCYCAGGTGCTGGCATGGGGCTGGGGGTAGACTTGAGGGCCCGTCGCTCCTGGCAGCAGTGGTGGAAGCTGAGGGCAAGGGCCAGCCCGCCCAGGATCTCCAGGCAGCTGCCCAAGTAGCTCAGCACCAAGCTGTAGCCCACGGCCAACGTGCTGCTGGCCGGCGCRGGCAGCGCCCACAGCTCGTGGGTGTACCAAGAGGTGGGTATGAGGCTCAGCAGCCCGGAGAGGAGCAGCATGAGCCCCGCCACCCCAGCTAGTGCGTGCTGTGGCTCCTGCCGCCAGCAGCGCACCCCCAGGGCGGCCACCACCAAGCCCAGGAGGGTGAGCACCAGCGAGGCAGGCATCAGCCCCCGGGCCACCTGCACGGCCATCTGCTCGAAGTAGCCCAGCTCGTCAGCCTGCCCGCAGTGGCGCACGTGGCTGCTCTGCCGCTCGCTGCACACGTCCCAGATGCCCTGCTCCAGCACCACGTCGGTGGGCTGGTCGGGGATACGGCTCACCTGCCTCCAGTTGGGCGCCAGCGTGCCCGTGAAAGTCAGCAGCAGCCCGCAGGGGCACAGCACCAGCCCCACGATCATCACCGCCGGCGTCCGCATGCCTGGGAGGCAGGTAAAGCAGCTCYGGTGCAGATGGCAGGTTTCCAAAGCCTGCTTGGCCGGGGAAGCACGGGGAAGGGGTCGCTCCCGGCGCCCAGGGAAGAAGGGATGGTGCTCAGCGCTGGCAGCGGCACCCCCCGGCGATGCAGCCGTTCAGGACCCCGGGAAGGCGGGCAGGTGTACCGAGCAGGCACCACGTCCGGCGGCCAAGGTTGCGGGGAGGTGCCCGGCGGCAGGAGGAAGTGTGGCCGGGGAGGAGCTCAGTGCCGGCTGGATGGGCTGGCACCCGGCCCGGCCACCGYGAGCGGCAGCACCCAAGGGCGTGCGGGAGCCAGCAGAGATTTGGTCCCCGCCGTCTCCTCGCAGGGTCCTCGGGACAGGCAGCAACCCCAGGGCTGCAGCCGGTCCTGGGACCTCTCAGAGTCCCCTGGGAGCTTGCGCGTGCTCTGTCCCACCTCCTCCCTGCTGGCAAAACAGAGCCCCTCTGTTATTTAATACATTGAACTTCAAATTAATACACTTGATTACATCTGAATACGTTAATACGTTTGAACTTAAAATAAATTCAAATTTAATTTAATCAACTTCGGTTGAATTAATTTATGACAATCATTAATTAAGATGAAATACTGGCAGCACTCAACACTGGTGAGGTCCCTGTGGGCCTCCCCAGGCCCAAGGGACCTTCACAGCCGTTTGCTCTTCACTTCCTCACTCCTTAGCCCAGCCAGAATTTCCCCAAACTTGGGGGACATAACTGAGCTCAGTCCCCTCCCAGGCTGCATTCAGAAGCTATCCGTGGTTGCAGCAGCCCAGCTCTCAGCTAGAAATGGTCCTAGGATGTCCACAGAGAGAGATGTAGGTAAGTTATCACATTTTAAGGGCCCTTATGTGGGTTTTTTTTCTTCAACCTGTGAAAGCCCCAGCCTTGGGCCTCTCCAAATTTCTCTGAATTTCTGCTGGTTGTGCCGGGCCCAAAAGAGGGCAGCATCTTCTACAGGTTAATCCAGGATAATTAATGCAAGCCACGCAGCATCTACGCACTGGTGGCTGTGCAGCCTTAGCTGCATCAAGGGCTGGGTGTGTGTGTGCTGGACCTGCTACTCTTCAATGCCTTTCCCAAATCCTCTGTCTTACAGCTATTCCCCAAGAGTTTCAGGAGCCTGTTGGATTTGTGGGTGCCAAATCACTCGAGCCTTCATGAGAAAATAAGCCAGGAGTTGTTGTTTCCCTTCCCATGGCTTTAACTTGTTTAACTTATATGCTACGCCAGATGCTCACCTCATGTCAAGCCATCCATCACTGCACTTGGAGCCACTCGTCCAGCCAGATGCCACCTGCCTGATGCGTTGCCCTGCAAGGCTGCCTTCAGTCCCATGACCCCCTGAGGGGAGCAGGTACCAAAATAGGAAATGGCTTCAAATCTTCTAATCACGACTTTTGCAGGAGGTTGGTTTTCTCTTTCCCCTCGGACCTGGTGTGCAAGTTGGCTTTGAGAAGATGCTCTACCTCTGCAAGTCCGGAGGTGAAGCGAAGGGGCTGGTAGCCAACCAACTGGCACAGTGAGCCCAAGCACCATACGCGAGGGCTGGTCAGTGCTGTGTTTCTCTCCGGCTCCTCTCGCCTGCTCCTCCAGAGATGCTCTGCCCCTCTTCACCTTAGCCCGCCAGCCTGGGTTTGGCAGGTGGGCATGGCTCGGCTCCCCTGCCTGGGGAGGACGAGCAGATGCCAGGCACTGGGAGCTCTGCAAGGCAGCACCAGCATCAGGTTTAACAACCTGGGCCAGCCTGGTTTATAAATAACTACAGGAGGGTGTTTCTCCCCTTTGGCCTGGTGTCTAGGCTCCTTATTGCAGGGTAACAATAAGCAGATTAGGTGATTTGGCCCCGATGCTTGATGACCTGCTCTGACTAAGCTCAGGGAAGGAAATAGGATTAGCAGAGCTGTTTCCCAATGCCACGAAGTTGTAGATTGTTCATTTCTTCCCTTTTACTTTTTTTTAATGAGTTGGTGTGAAAAGCAATTCAAAGCAGAGCCTGGCCTTTTCCAAGCTCTGGGGAAGCGTTTAAAGCCATCTGGTCTTAGAGATAACGTGGGCTGGCTGGAGCTGCCTTCCTTCCCACATTTCCCTGGCTGCTGGGTGGGGAGAACTACCTTACTTGGTGTTTCCTACTTCTTCAGGGCTGTGACTTATTTTTTCCTACCTTGGCAAAAGCCATCTCTTTAAGAAAGTGATGGAAACTTTGTCCAGACATGTTCTAGTTGGCGTGCTTACCTCTTTCTTTCAACCCTACTTTGTAAATTGGAGCAGGAGGAGGGAGGCCTTGACTGAAAGGGAACTAGAAAAGATCCAGGCCAGGATGGTCAGAGCAAGGGACTGATTCCTGAGGGGGCTGGGGGCAGAAATCCATGATGGGCTATTATGTGTGGGGTTGCTACTTCCAGCCTCAGATATCACCTCACTGAACCCATTTGGGGCAGTATTGCTGTGTGTTAACCCTCTTCTTGGCCCCTCTAGGTGTCTGCTTCTGGCTGCTGGTGGCAAGTGGCTATCAGTGGCTCTTAGATTGCATCCTTATCATGCAAACGGGACCTTGCCTGATACTCCGCAAATGGCTGCAGCTGGGGAAAACACACACTCAACAGTCTCCAAAGCTTCCTCTGGTGACCCTTGGGACCGTCAGCATAACTAGGCGAATGGGGTAGGCAGGGATTAGTGGTCCTCAGCTCAGTCCTCCTGCTGAGTCCGTGACACTAGAATGGGAGAGTCCTGTCCTCATGATGAGGCTGCTTGCTCCACCTTCCCCTTGGGGCCCATCATCTCCTTCATCAGCGGCAGGACCTCTGAGCATCCTGTTTGCTGTGCCGGGAGCAGCTGGGGCCAGGGTTGTTTAGCCAGAGCCTGCAGCTGGCAATTCCTGTTTACATCCCACTGACCCTGGGGATCTGCCTGTGTTGCGCATAGCGAGATAGCGGGGCTCCGCAAGCCCGAGCCGCCTCAGCGCCCGTCCCGCGCAGGCTGGATCCCCCCGCGTGAGGCCGGTTGTATCGTTCCCGAGCCACCTGAGAGCTTCTTGGGTTCAAAGCGGCCTCGGCCCATGGCTGAATGCTGAGCCACGTGACGTCTCGTCTGCAGGCGTGACAAATGCCAGCTCGGGCTCTGTGCTCCTCTGGGCTGCCTTGTGCCCGGCGAGTGCCTGCTGGGCACAGCACTTGCTCCTGGCCGTGTGTCCTTCACCTGCTCTCTCTCTCTTTCTCTTTAGGAGATTTTGTGAGGGCTTGCAGACGCTGGCAGCTCCTCGTGACCTGCCTGCTTTGGGAAGGAGAACCAGCTGGGAATAGGAGTTGGGTCTCCTTGAGGATCCTTGGATGGGACTCCTGGCTATCTTGGATTTACCTCTCTGCTAAAACCCTGAATCTCTGCAGGCAAGGAGTAAAACAGGATGGCTCATACAGCACATGCTTAGTGGCTCAGCTTGAGGCCTCGTTTTCTAAGCCCCTCTGCAGTCTCCATCTTACAGGGAAGTTTCCTTAAACAAGTGTCTAGATTGAAGGACTTGTCAGCTCCCTTTTGCTGCTTTTCTTCTAGGATTTTGAGCGGGGGGGGGGGGTGTTTTTAGGAGTGCAAAGCAAGGGTTTCCCATCATCTTCTCCTTGCTTTGGAGCCATGGTCCAGGCAGCATGCGGCTGTAGCCAGGACACGCTCCGCATTGTGCAAACAGCTGCGATTGCAATCAGCTTCTCTCAGCCTGGCTGCCAACTTCCTCCTGAGGCACACTGTTGCCTTTGTGCGTGCTGGGTGCTGGGACATGGAAGACCAGCCCCTAGGTGAGACAAAGCCCTCAGTCCCTCCTCACCAGCTGAACACGGAGCAGGCGACCGCGTGTCCTCCCCAGAGCTCAGGCACTGGAGATGGCTGCTGTTGATCTGGCACCCTCAAGACTGGCAGGGGTGGTGATGGCAGCCCTGAGGGTGCCCATCATAGGGGTTATGAGACACGAAGGGCCGTATCAGGTGTGTGAGGGCTTGCAAGTCCTGTGCTGATGGATCTCCCTCCAGGGCTGTCACCCAGCAGTGGCTTATCATGCTCAGGGCCACAGTCTACGGGAGTCCCAGCTGTTCCCCGTGCTCAAAGCTTGGCATCATGGCACCACACACACCCAAGAATTTGGGGGCAGCATCCCATAATGCCTGCAGGGAGCAGTAAACTTATCAGCAAATGCCAAGGTTTCTGCTCTGTTTCTGCAGCACAGCTGTTACTCAGAGAAATATTCAAGCTAGATCRTGGGAATGAGTTGTTGAAAGTGTTATTAGATGCCCTCCAGGTATTCACTCATCTGTTAAACTCTCTCACTTCCAAATTGCTGCATTTGAACTTGCCAGATTGTCCAGCGCCTCTTCTAAGCCTTTGCTTTCAGTTCAGAGAATGATATAAAAAGCATTTTTGCAGCCATTTCTGTTTGTGGTTAACCCAGTCCTGAAGTGGTTGGGAGTGGTTTGGACACGAAGCTCATGTGCTAGGTTTTGGAGATGCCTAACATGCTGCTGGATTCAGCACCTCCTTTCAGACATGGAGAAGACAGTGGTTAGACCTATATCTGKCTGTGGAAATCACAGGTTGTGCAGCTCCTGGGCCAGGCAGCCTGGAAGCAAAAGGCAATGCCAGTGCATGTGGGCACTGAACTTGTTGCAACTTGTAAGGCAAAAACAATACTTGGTGTCGGGGTTCATCTGGTTGCTGTAAATGTGACTCACCTGCACATACTTTGCTCTGTCCTTGGGCAAAAGGTCTAAATCCAAAGCTCGGCTTGTGACTGTGCCTTTACGTATTTTCTAGGAGTCTGGGCAGCTCTCTGTGGGTCACACCTCTGGAGGCATGGCTAAGGCTGCACGAGAAAAGACTTGCTTAAACCTTTCCTTGTGAGAAACCTCTGGGGAAGGGGGAGACGGCTTTGCTCCAGGTCCGTTCTGGTGAGTGAGAAACAGTCATACAGCTAGTTTATGGGAGTTTTATTTTGAGATTGGATGGATTAGCACATGGGTGGGAAGGGACCTCTGTCTTGACCAGATGAAATCCCCACACCATATTTGAAATCTCCATGGATGTTTTGACCTGGAAGGATAGTTGCATCTYGCTCTCACATTATTTGCAGGTCAGTAGACAGTCCAACTTTGCGTTTGAAGAGCAAAGGCTTTCTCTGCAGGAGGATCCTGCCCTCTTTGGAGGAAAGCACGGGACTCTTCCAAGTCAGTCAGAGAAGCTATTCAAATTAAGGGAAAATATTTGTTTTCTTGGCAAGGTGTCAGCCCCATGCAGTATGGCACACCTTCAATGTGCTGTCTTGATACCATCAATGCATACTTTCTCAGTAGTCAGTACTCCAGTGGAGACAAAACTAATGGGTTTTGGCATGGAAATGTTGGTGAAATCACCAACCGCAGAGCATGTGAAGYACAGGTACAAGCAAAGCAGAGTTTGACCTGGGGACCCCATACCTCAGGCTTTCTGCTGCAGTGCAGCTGTCCAGCACTTTGGCATGAGCACCTCTCCCAGATGCTGGACTGGACCATGGCAGTGGTAGAGTGGTGGCACTCCTCAGCCCCCACATCCCTCACTGGCTCCCTGCACAAATGAACTCTGCTGTGTGACCTGTCTCCCAGCTCATGTTCCACTCGATCAGCATAGAGGTTCSAGTAATCCAGGCCCCGAAGTCTCCTTTTCCCATTCTCTGCTGTCTCGGAGGGGACAGACACACCCCTGAGAAAGCCTGGCAYGGGGCAGGAGAGATGGCAGCCTTTGGCGTAACTGAACCAGGGTCATCTAAAGCTTGGGAGTCTTGACATAAGCCTAAGAAATACCCAAGGAGGCAGATGTTTTTCCTTCCTGGGAGAAGGTGCAGCCCTGAGACAGATCCCAGAGAGGTGGTTATGTCTCTATCTTAAGGAGTTTCCAAGCTTCAGGTTAAAAAAATCATCAGCCACCCTGACATAGTGTTGGTGATTATCTGGCCGAAGCAGCAGGTCAGGTGAGAGATGAGAACATCTTGGCAAGGTTTCTCAGAGCAGCAGGCTCTTTCTGGGGGTGCTGGAGCCAGCAATTTCCTGTGCTTTGCAGGGATGAAATTCAAGCAGAAGATCCACTTGCGACAACCAGTGCTATGGCAATGTGCCGTAGGTTACGGGACATCAGATACAAAGCCAAGGGCGGCGTAACAGGACAGATGATTAGGGAGACATCACTGCAAGCCAAATGTTTTGGGATGTGGCTGCTTATCAGCAAGGAAACAAGGAAGTAAATGAGATGTCTTGGAAAAACAGCTACTTCAGAGGAGTGTCAAGTGTGAGCACCAAGAGAAAGCATTTTAAAACTGCATGTCACACCTGGTATGCTTCTCTAGACAATAGCAATAAATTACCCATGCTCATCAAAGCTTTATCSTGAAGCTTTGGGAGGCAGGGAAAATTGCCAGGCATGTTGGAAGAGCAGACTGGAGGTGGGGGGGCGGAGGGGGAGTGGGAGCTGGGGGGAGGTGTCTGTGCGAAGACAAAGCCCAACATCACTGCACACAGCCGCTGATGCATCCACGATGGCTCACCAGAGCCATCGCTCAGGTTAAAGCCCTGGAAATTGCTGGGTAATGACTGGAGACTAGAGAGCGAGGAAGCCAGATGGCCTGATGGTTTTTGAGGAGGTTGGACTGGAGCAGTACCCTCTTCCTCTCAGCCTGTGAACGCAGGGTGATGGGTCAGACCCCTGCGAGGGCTGCGGATCCTCTGCGTATGCTGGGCACGCTGTGCCTCAGCGCCTCATCGAGTGGAGGCGGCAGGACATGGACACTGGAGGGCTGTGGCCTTGGGGAGGGAGTGAGAGGTCAGGAATGAATCAGCTGCAGCAGAGGAAAAGACATATGGCAGAGCAGGAGTTCTCCAAGCTAGGAAACCCTTCCAAAAGGTAGCTGCTGAGTGGGCTTTGGGGATATTTCCCCAGTAAAGAGATGGGAAATAAATCAAACTTTTTTTTTGCTAGTGCAGAGGACTTATAAAGACCATCTGCACTTGACTTTATATCCAAGCTGCAGAATGGCAGTCCCACACCCAGGATGGGGCGGYCTCGTCGATCCTGCCCTGGGAGATGGGAGAGGTTTCTGGGTGGCGGATAGAAGAGGTTTTTACTGACATTGCTGACCCATGTCCTGTTCAGATGGGATTTTCCCACCGATCTGGCTGTGGTGGCCAGGCTTTGCAGCCGGCCAGAGGGCTGCCCTTCTCCAGGGCTGTCCTGCCTGCCACTCACTGGTCACAGCATCCTTTGGGAAGCAGCAGCTTCTTCTGAAAACTGACGTAGGCTGCTAGCCATGTGCCGTGGGRAAACCTGGCACGCAGCACTATTCCTAGCCCAGTGGAGGTTTGTTAAGTCTAAGCCCTAATGAGAGCAGCTGCCCTGGCTCTCTGCCTGTCCCCACCACCCCTGCCTGTGCCAGCTGCTCAGGCAGGAAAGARAGGAGCCAGCAGACACAGCAGTCGTGGGCAGGGAAAAGCTATGGAAAACTGCCCCCCCCCCCAAGTTTGAGTTCCTCTGTGGCACCGATGTGGTTCCTGGTGCTTGCCCAGGCCGTAGGGGGACAGAGAAGTGGATGCCTCCCCCTGGGTGAGGACGCAGCATCTGCATCGGCTCTTGTCGGGTGCAGGATCTTGGGGGGACACCCAGAGGAAGCCACTTCCAGCTGCTTCATAACGTGCTGTCTCGACTCAGCTGAGAGCGTACCGTGAGCTCCTGCAGAACCTGGCTTTCTTCCTGCTTTCCTGGCCCTTAGCAGGAGCCAAGCACTTCGCACTGTATTTCTTCCTGGCCACAGGGCTCATTTCCTGAGGTAGAGACCACGCTGCCAACCTGGTGACCTGGGAGGTATCAGACATGCTTTGAAAATAGCTGCTCCAATAAAGCAGTAGCCCTTTTCCTTCCTTTCCTTCTTTCTTTCTTTTTCTTTCTTTCTCTTTTTTTTAAAWTTTTTTTTAAGAAGAGGCTTGTTCAGGAATGGGAACAGAGTTGTAAATACCCTTGAAGCAAGCGACGAATATCATTCTCTACCATTAGAGGAAGGCTTGCTCCCTCTGTGCTCCCCCATCTATTTTGTGGCCCATTTCATCCCACATCCCCTTTTCCTTGGGCTAGATTGATCTTATTGCATAGCACTTTACATCTGACTTGGCTGCATTTCGTCTGATGTCAAACCCTTTCTTTGTCAGGTCCTTAAGGTCGCTTTGAATTCTAATTTTGCTTTCTGGTATTCCTCTGGTCTCATCTTCAGTGTTAGTTGCAGCGTTTCTAAGGCAGCACGCCTTCTAGCCTTCAATACCGAGATTTTGAATAATACCAAAGCTAGGACTTTTTTCCTGCTTATCTTTTCTGTATATGTTCTTCTAATCTGACTTCAAGCCACTGATACCTCTCCACACCAGACTGGGGTGCTATTTTTGCACCAATTTTGTATCCCTCTTTCATCTGGTCAGTATTTCTCTTTCTGACAAGAAATCTGGACGGAATAACACAAGGACCTCTAAGGAGGTCGACATTTATCACATCTGCTGCTCCCCCTTTATCTGCCTGCTCTTTGAAGAGGAAATTAAGCTTATTTGATACAAAGTAGCTCTTGAGAAATCCCAGTTGGCTGTTTCTTAGTCCTCGTATTAGCCCCTAGGTGCTCTGAATTAATCCTTTGTGCAGATTAATTTTCTAGGCACTGAATTATGGATCCATAACTTGCCTTTAACCTCTTTAAATGGACATTACACTTTGTTGGTTCCTTGGTTCTGCTCCAGCCCTGCAGCAGCTCTTGGAGAGCTCGGGAACTGGAGATGGCTCCTCCTCTGACAACGAGCGTTGCTAGCTCGCACACATTTCACCTAGTGAAAAGTTCATGAACCTCTTCTTTCACAACCCTGGCCCATTTCCCAACCCTTTTTCTGTTCATCATCATGGCCAAACACCAGGGCAAGGGCTTGGTTAACTAACTGTAGGTGGCTGAGAGAGAGACTGCAAAGTCTCAGCTAGTTATCTGGTTATCTTGGTGGTTTGTGGGGGATAATTGGTGCCTTTTGGAGAGAGATTCACTCATCARTTCAAATTTTGTGTGAAGGCTAAACCCATGAAAGGCATCAAAGTCTTCAGTTTCTTCCATTGCTTYCCTCGGATGAGTGATAGTGATGTTGTTACCTGCCCCTTAGTCCTTCCTCTTCACCCTCCTATAGTCGCTTCTCACGTCCATCACTAGCTTTTCAGCATATAAGCTGTCCTCCCACTGATAAGTGATCATTGGCAAGGGCTAGCCAATTTGGTCTAAGGCCACCTGAAAACATCTGAGCTTTGCTAATTCCCAGATCCTTCCTCTGGTTTTCTCTTCTCCTCACTCCCACTTATAAAGTCCCCTTTGAAGGAACTGCTCCTGCAGCACCGAGAGCTTTGAATGTACATTAGGAAAAACTTCTCTCTCAGAAGGAGATGCAGCCCTGGGCAAATCCCCAGAGCAGTGGGGGCCCCTCATCCCTGGGAGTTTCCAAGTCTCACCTAAACAAAGCAATGGCTGCCCTGAACCACCGTTGGTGATAGTCCTGCTCTGAGTGGGAGGCTGGACTAGAAACCGTGGAGGTCATTTCCAGCCAGTGCTGCCATAGGTCTGCAAAAGAAAATGTTCAACATATGCCAGAACTTGGTTATTTCCCTGTATCAGGAACACACCTGCATTGCACTTGGACACAACAAGTCCAAATGTCCTTTGCCTTTCTTTTTCCCTTGCCAGGTGTTATCCCCTTGTTATATGGCACCGTATTACCCATACATACCATGGAAACACAGTGTGTGCAGAACATCTGACCTTGCATTCCTCCCTCAGGCCTGTCGCTGCATTAGAAATAGCCTCATTGAAATGTCTGAACTTGCAGCTTCATTGCTGAGTTCCCCAAGTGCCAGCAGTTGGGATTTAATAGCCAGCGCTGAGAATGCTTGCGTCCTTTCCCGTGGCAAACACTAGTTGTATTCAGGGTGCTGTTGCTTGTTCTGTTGTTTTGCCCTCCTTGCTGCCACAGCAGTAATCAGAATGAGGTGTAATTGCAAAGTTTCCCTTGGTACATATGCAAGGCCGCTGAGCTGTTTCGCTACGTCCTAAGAGTTTTCTGCTCTTTTTCCTTCCGTGACAAATGTCTGATCTCTGGTTTTAAGCGGGAAGCTAATGGTTATGTAGCTGTGTGCTGGCGCTGCGTTCCCTACCCCTCCTTTCATCCTCTTGCCATTTATCTGACCTCCCCGAAGTAACCTCTGGGTCCCCTAACACGTTGAATACTCTTGGCAGTTGCAGAGAAGAGGAAATTACCGTAGATTAGGTGCCTAGTGGAGAACCCAAGTGCGAAGAATCTGTAGATATGTCTTGGAGGCCTGTAGAAGATGGAAGAAAAGGCCCTCCCATCTTTTGGAGGCACCCCAGATGATTCAGGCAGCACCAGCAAAACCTCACCTCTTGCTGCCTGGTGCAGAGGGCTCACCTTTGGGCATGCTTTTGGAGGGCAGGCAGGAAGTGCTGCATGCAGATGGCTCAGCGTGGCTCTTCCAGCCTTTTACCCTGCGGTCTGCCTTTGAGGGATGAAGTAAGGATGCCGCTCCCAAGGCATACTCCCAAGGCACAGCCCCAAATCTGGTAGCAAAGACGACACAGATTTTCCAGGATGTTCAGTGAAGACTTTGGGAAACAGTGGTGATTTACAGCTTGGGCCCTGAATAAACATTTGCATGTCTTTGCTAACTGCTGCTGATACTCTTTCCCCCACCCCTGATTCAACCTTTGTTTTTGCATGCTAGCAATGCCTCAGGAGCTGGGCAGTTATCAGAAGACAGTGAGTCACCTAAAACATCTGCTAAACTTATTCCCTAGGAGCTCGTCTTACTCAGAGGAYGAATTCCAGCTCTCTTGGCTCCTCTGAAAATTTTCTACCCACAGTGTATACCGCTGCTCTGGGACCCACCTTGGCCTGTCTCAGAGGGATGCAGTCACTGTAGGCCAACAGAGGTAGAAGACAAACCCAGCAGCTACAAACTTAGCTTTTCCTGAAAACTGGGAAGAGGTCTGTATCCATCCCCAATACTTGCTTTTAAAGGTAATGGTGGGGTTTTTATGGCAGAGGTTCCCTTTTGGTCCCAAGTTTGTCCARCACGTTCCTCAGTGGTCTGCAACCAGGGCTCCTATGTGCAGTGGGTATATAATATCTGTAACCTGAGAGTCTTTCAAACTTGGAAGCAGCCCCACGATCTTCTGAAGAGTTATCGCTAGACTTTTTCTATTTTTCACCGCAAAAAATATTCCACCTTCTATTTTCTCTAAGGAAAGTCTTATCATAAAGATAAGATCATCTGCTGGTAGTTTGTGATATTGATGTGCTTTGAGGATATTTTCTCATACAATATTTTTTGAAAGCAACGTGGAGGCATRGGTTAGGTTACAGAGCGGATCTTTGCTAACAGCCCTTTGAACCTTGCATAACTCCAGACGTAGAATTTCACTGGGTGACTCATGTCTGCAGCCCAATGATGTGCCGATGGGCCTTCCCTTGTGGGGCAGACCTTTCAAAAAGACATCCGGCTTGGTGACAGCTGCAGTTACAAAACCAAACAGGAGCCAGTTCTGACCCGTGAGGTGACATTTCTGCTCTTTTTTTACCTTGGATAGAGTCACTTCTAGACTGCTCTGTAAATCATGACCCAGTGATGAAATATCAGAGGGAGCTGGGATTGCTGGTGCTGCTCTTGAGAAGCTCGAATCTTATTTTAGTAAAAACAACYCTTGGGGAGGGGGATGGCACATAAACATGCTGCACATCCACTCCGCACCTCCATGGTTTTTTCTGCTACTGCTCCGCTCCGGCGGTGTCTGCCTGCTTCATGTTATGACCTGACACCGGACCTTGGCATTTCAGCCTTTCTAGGGGTGATGGAGCTCGTGTCTCCTGTTCTTGCCCTRTTTCAGGGTTGAGGAGGCTTTTGCCATGCTCTGCGTGGGCTTTCTCTGCGGGCGGTATCCACCACGGTGTCGCCGAAATACGGGACAGGCAGTGTTGCACTCCGGTTGTAAACCAGCCTTCTCATCAGCATTATTTGGATGCCTGGTGCCTTGTCTCACCCTTGCACACTGTTTGTGCTGAGCTGCTGCTTTGTTTAGGGTGTGAACACACCTCACGCACACACACACAGCACAGACAGCCCTGTCCTGTGCCTGGAAAGAAGAAAACAGATTCCTGAGGTGCAGCGTGAGAAAGGAGAGGGAATGAGCGTGCACTGCCCTTACACCACAAGACCTAGGAGGTATTGAATAAAGCCAGCGGGTGCCAGGTTCAAAACAAGCCAAAAGAGATGTTTTTTTCACCCGACCCAGGACCGAGCTGCAGAATTACATACTGCAGGATACTGCAGAGGGTGAAAACTTACATGCATTACAGGGACATTAGAAACATTCACAGAAGAGGGATCTGGGAGYATTACATCCAAAGACACCAACTTTGGTCCAAGAAGCCTTGCAAGTCGCTGGAGGCTATATCGGTGCGGACCAACCGTGCATGTTGTCCGTCATCCATCACACCCTCTGCAACAGAAAGCCTGTAGATGTTACGGCCGATAGGTCCCAAATGGCTTTTGGGACCGTCCAGCTGGTCTGCTCTGTCGCTCCCTTTGCTTAAAGGCTCCCCAGCAGCCTGGCTCTGCCTGGCTGGGTCCGGGGCACGTGTGGGTCTCCACTGCAAGGGGCCAGAGCTGCAGAAGATGGCTTTAAAACGTAAAGGGAGCGAGCACATGGAACCGCTGGCATCTCCTCGCAGGCATGCCTGTGCTCGCGGGTGTGTCTGCCTAGACGCAAGGCATGCCCATTAGCTAACTGTGTTTTGCTGTTTTCTTAGATTGCACTGAAGACATGATTTGCATTGAATTGCCTCCAGTCTCCTGTGAGGCACTGCAGGCGGCAAACTTTTAGGAGCGACGGGCACCGAGTAAGCAAATGGGTCGCTTTGGCATCTCGCTGCAACTGGGAGAGAGCGCACTGGATGTAAGAAGCTTCTTTAGCCTGGGCACTTTGCCAATCTCTTTCTAGAGAAGAGCCTCCTGGAGGCTAAGGGGCCTTTGARAGTTCTCGTTCAGAAAATGTCCTGGGAAGGGTGTGTGCCAGTTCTCTTGTGGTTACAGTTTTCTCTGAAATCTACTGGTTTCCCCCAAAGTAAGCTCCCTTTGGGGATTTTGTAGGCTGGGGGCAGCTCATGGAGGAGTGAATATCTACACGGGGGAGGGGGGGTAGTGTTGTGATTTACTTTTAAACTTTCCAGAGAGGCATTCCTGCCTTTCAAAGTCCTATTCGTGGTGGCCCAGGAGGCAAATTCCTTTTGCAGGTTGCATAATTTGCAGAGAAAAATGCTGCAATGGCCCAGGGGGGTTTATTGACTCAAACCCTACTCTACACTCCTCTTAGTGGCTCTGTCTTCCCTTGTCTAATGGTGCAGGACATGGAAGGTTGCATCCTGCACCTTTCCAAAGCCCTTCTCGCAGCCTTAGGCTGACATGCACTGCCTGGGCTGGCTTGGCAGGTGAATGGGGACCCATGTTCTGGGAAGGAGTCGTTGGAGCTGCTCAGCACCCTGGCAGGCCCTTGCCACTCAAGACAAGAGGCTTTCAGTTGATGTTTAGCCTGTGGTGTGTGACCAGAGATGGTACCAGAGCACGAAGGTCTGGCCTGTGACAAGGTGCCTGGAAAAGTGGGGCTCAGCTCCTTACTTTGGCCGTTGATGTTCTTAAGCTGTGCTCAAGGGCCTCCAGGGCCAGAACATTCCCCTGCGTGAGGGCCATGTTGTGGTGTCGGTGCATCTGGACAGGCCCAAGGAGTCGATGAACAGTGTGTGATGCTGCAGGGCAGCAAACAGTTAAGTGATATTTGTTGGCTGAGCTCCTGGGAGCCTGCGAAGCCTCTCCTTGGGAAATCCCCCCTTTCTGCCCCTGCTGTTTCACACCACTGTCATCTCCTAGTCTTGTTTGCTAGGACACTGATTTTTGTCTCCCTCTTGTTTACCCATCCTGGCCACAGAGGAGTCCTTGGGTGCTATCAGCATCTCTTTCTGTTTGGGCTAACCCAAGCGCTTTGCCTTATTTTTCATACTTCTCCTATCAATGCGCATATCCTTGGGTACGGGGAACACTCTCCCCTCCCTTTCCAGCTCTTGAAATCATAGCGGATGACGGGACCAACGACACGCGGTGTGACCGGGCAGCTGGGAACCTCTTCCGCACGAGAGCCTGAGGAGATGGGACACAGGTCACAGCACCCGGTAGGGTACCCAAGCCCACGGTCCAGGCCACGTGCAGCTCCGGGTCTCCCAATCCCTTCCACGCGGCCTGGCCGGACCAAGCTGCACCAGGGAGAGGGGGGAGAGCCGGCGCGTTTCTCTACTCGCGCTCATCCTCCGAGGAAACTGCGTCTGAACGTTTGCTGTCTTCCCCGAGTCACGGCGAAATCAATCCCAAATATTCCCTTTGAAGCTCTTCACGTGGTGCTGAAGCGCTCTCGCCTTCAAAGCAGCTGCTAGAGACAGGCAGGCTGCTTAGAAGACACTCGAGTGCTCTCACATCATGTTCAGGCTGTATTAAAATTTTACCGGGCTGTTTCGCATCTCAGATGAATCGCAGTTCCCTTCTGAAAAGCATCCGTGTGTGTGTGTGTGTGTGTGTGTGTGTGTTGGTGGGCACGCGTGCAACGGAGGGCTTTCGGAAGAGATCATTAATGCACAGAGACATCTTGGTGTCGAAGAGAGGCCCTGAGTGGCAGCTCTCGGCTGCGGTTTTTTCTCGGCGCTCGTTAAAAAGGCGAAGCGTGCGGCTGCCGCGGGGGCGAGCGGAGGGCTGAGAGGATGCCTGGCCGGACGCTGTGCGGCTGGGACACCCCCCTGACCACCCCCCGGCGGGGAGATGGGCGCTGGCTGCCTCCGCGAGGCAGTTTCGGGTGACGGGTTTAACGCCAACCTCCCTTTCGGGAGGCTGCGAGGCGGCGGCAAGTCCGTTCTTGACGGGCAAGTAATTAAAAAAAAAAAAGAGGGTGCGGGGCGGGGGTGGTGGTGGTGGGGTGGGGAGACGAGGCGAGCGAGCGCCTCCGCGGGCCCTGGATGYGGCCGCCTCTGCAGCTGCTCGCCCAGGGCACCTCTCGCGGGGGCAGTTTCGCCCGGGGGCGTCAGGCTCCTCGGGGGATGCAGTTCGGAGGCGCCCGCGACATTTATCTAGGTTCTTATTCCTTCTTTTGAAGGAAGGGCCAAGAGTCCGGGCTTGGTGCGGGTCTCCTGGGGGTTATACCAGGGGTCACATCAGCCCTCTGTTGGCTGGTACCCAGGGTTTCCACTTTGTCGCGGGGAGGAGAGGGCTGCGGTGGGAGGCAAGGGGGCAGGGACACCCTCGTTCTCCTTCTAGCGGCATCCTCGGGCAAAATTGTCTCGTAGTGTCTGCTTGCATGGAGGGAGAGGCCGGCTCTCTGCTGGATCCATTTTCTCCAAGTTCGCCACCACCTTGTGAGTCCTGCAGACTCGTGTCGGGTCCCTCAGCCTCGTTTTCTGGAGAGGGAGTGATTTTGTTTCTTTTTTTTTTTTTTGGTCCACTGGGCAGAGAAATGCATGATTTAGCCTTTTCCTTTGTCTGGGAAGTTCATTGCCTCACTGCATCACCCAAGCTTTGTTTGAAACGGTCTGTCCAAAGCCACCACCCCTCCCGTCAGACTTGCCTAGCGATGCCTCCCAGACCAGGCAGGGAGGCGAGGCCAGGAGCCAAGCGTCCGCAGGTCCCCCCGCAGCGCCGATGGGGCGGGAAGCAGCCTCCTGCGAGTTCCTTGGAGGCGGAGGTGGATGAAACAGCTGGCCCGGCACGTGGCTCCCCCCTCGRCCCACGGGCCCTCTCTGCCCGTCTCGCTTTGCTCCCGCGTGCCAGGCGTCGGCGCAGGGGCTGCCTTTGCCGGACACCATCCAGCACGGCAGCTTGAGGAGGGACAGGAGAAACCCTGGCTTTGCTGCTGGAGGCAGAGGATGCTTTTGTATCCCTGCTCGCTACCTGTTTGCTCCAGGCCCCCAGACTGAGCCTACATTTCCTCCTGCTGCATCTGAAACATGCTGTTTGGGAGGGAAGGCACGCAGAGGCCGCGTCCACCCTACCACCACCCTCCCTGCCCTGGCTCGTTCGCCACAGCCGTGCCCTTCAGCTTGTACTGCTGCCTGTCACCCTGCTGACGTCACCACAGAAAAACGCTGGTTTGCCTTGGCCAGAAAACTTCCCTTGCAAAGAAAAAAGCCTGCTCAGGGCTTTTCACTTGAAAAGAAAGAAAGAGAGAAGAATAGACTTGAAAGCAAATTCCCATTTTTTTTTTTTTTTTTACTATGGGTGAGAGCTTTTCCCACGCTCTTTTGGAAGGAGTGCAAGGAGCAAACCTGCCCTGGTGCCTGCAAACAGCAAACTCTGCTGAAGAGCAAGGAAAAAGCCAGCCTTGCTGGAGAGCTGCGGAAAGCAGCRACGTGCTCTCCCGCGGCGCCTCGTGCCTGCGTGCCTGCTGCTTCTGTATCGATGGCTTTTCCAGATCCCTCTTGGCCGCATCGTTTGGAGCCTCCCTCACCTACGACCCTTCGCCAGTCTGATTTCTGCCTCCTGCCTTTGAAAGGCAGTAAACGTTTTGCTGTTGGCAGGCCTCAGCCCTGGCATCAGGAGCGACCTTTTCCAAAGCAGCCGATCTCYGACAGGGATATGCAAAACCCGTTCGTGTATGGGAGAGCTGGCCCATGCAACTCACATCCCTGAAAGCAGCTCAGCTGCTCTCCGAGCGGAGGAGGCCCGGTCCTGGCTTGCAGCTCCCCAGCACGTGAAGGGCTGTGCGTGTTTAAACACCCCCAAAAGACAGACGAGAGATTTGAGGACAGCTTTTGGACATGAAGAACCAGCTGAGGCCAGGGATCAGGGACTTTTTTTCTTTTCTTTTTTTTTTGGGGGGGGGGGATCAGTGTGAAATTGGGTTCCTCGCTCCCCGCCCACCCCAGCCTTTGGGCCGGCTCGTAGAAAGCTGTGCTGACAAGCACCGTAGCCCTCGCGCACCCGTATCTGCTCCCGCGATCTCCCCATCTCCCTTTGTTTGGCTGCCAGCTTTCTGCACCTGCACGCAGGTGGGCTCTCACTCGCCGCCGTGGTGAGGCCTTCCCTCTCCCGGCCTGTGGGCACCGCGAGGGTTTTGCCTGGGTCTGGGGAGCAAGGCAACGTTTTCCCGCAGCAGGCACTCCCGTTGCTGCAGCCGGGGGTGGCTGCAAGCCAGCCGGTGGCTTGGCGACGTGCAGACGGAGCGCAAGCTGCCCTGCCGTTATCCTCCGGCGGGGCGGAGGGGACCTGCCCACCTCCCTCCCCACTGCAGCAGGAATCTGGGATTGCCCCGCGCGTTTCCTTTGCTAATTGAGCACAGATTGTGTTAGCTAATCCCGTCGCCGAATCCCCCAGCTATTCAAAGCTTAACAAGAGCAACCACACGCGCCAGCTGGGAGGCCCTGTGCGTGTGTCCTGTTGGGACAAGGATCAGGGAAACAAAGTGTGTGGGTTTTATTTCTTCTTACTGTTTTTCTGTTTTTTTTTTTTTTTTTTTTAAGCAATATGTAGCCCACTGCCATCACCCTCTCTCCCGTCCACAGAGAGTACGTGGCACAAGAAGAAGACATCATTGCCACCAGGCGAGGGGGGCAGACCTGGGAAGCCAGGTGGACCTCTGCTCTCGCGCCCGTCTGGCATTGCCCTTCTGGCACCGCTCGCTGTGACAGGCCAGTCTGGAGCTACTGGCCTGCAGCTGTGGGTGCCAGTGGGCTCCACGGTGCCACCACCAAAGCTCTCAGGGCGAGGGCTAGAAGCAGTTGAGGACCTTGAGTTGTCTCACGCTCACTCTCCCCGCTGTTCTGGGCTGTAYGTTAAACAGGTCCCCGAGAGGACTGTTACTGCCGCCGTGACTCTGGCTGAGGACAGCGGGCGCTTGTCCGTGCGCACAATAGCACTTTCGCTTGGTGTCAGGCGGTGATGGAGGAAAACTCTTGCTGGCCRGAGACCGAGAAGGCTGGATTTGATTCCAGGCACTGACCGTGGCYGGCGTGGGCTGCAAGTATTCACCAACCGTGCAGGAAGGGAAATGCAAACTAAATGTTCACGCTCAAGTGCATTCCCTTTGCAGAAKGCACCGTAGCAGCCGGGCCACCGCTCTGGGCCAGTTCATCCTCTTYGGAGCCACTCTAAGGAAGAGATGAGATGATGCGGCTTTGCTTTTTAAAGGCAGGCAGCGACTGAATCGGTAAAATCTCTTCTATGCAGTGCTCGTTTGCTAGAGCTTTTTTAGCCTATTGTCCCATCCCAACTACCCCGAACAGGAGAGGAGGCCAGTGCAGCTGTGGGTGTCTCCGGCCCCGGCGTACAAAGCCCACTTGTTGCCCACACTGTCGTATGTCCCCCCCACCCCCTCCCCCTGCCCAGCCCAGCCACAACCGCTTCATCCCGCAAGCACAAACCGAGCATCCATCAAAAGGGCTATTATCCTGCGATTTCTTAACAGCCACTGTTGCTCTTTGGTATGGAGAACCAAGCTGCCCCTCTGACACAGTTCCCCGAGCCCTGAAATAGCGGTGCCCGTCGCTGATCGGCATGCTGATTCGTGCCCTTTCTCCGCGGCGGCGGGGAGGGGGAGGCTGCTGCCTATACACGGGGTTGCACTGGTGGTTTTGGCCCTCACCCCAGTCCTGCAGGACMGACAAGTCCTCGTCCCTACAGGAACCCCCCGCAGGGATCAGGCTTTAGGCCTCCAGATGTTAGCAGGGAGATAACTCCTGAGGAGGGCGGTTCAGAGACCACATTAGGGTTTAACTCTTTGTTGCTGCGCTTTTAACCTACTCTTCTCAAGAACAGGGAGCTTGGATTTGGGCATCATGGTGTTGCTCTGAACAGTGGAGGCACTGAAGGCCTAGCTATATTCTCTCCCTGYGGCAAGACGGGGTGCTCACAACCTCCACAAGATCGAGAAGTCCTGAGGGCTGAGAGGCAGGCTCCTGCACATCTGCTCTTCTGGTCTGCAGCTCCTGCAGGAAAGGGAGGGTTGGTGGTGAAACGCTGCAGGTGGGTTTGAAACAGGGCATGGCAACCAAGGCAACCAATGTCTGGAATGGGAAAGATGT
Organism: Rhea americana; assembly: GCF_003343005.1. Classification (NCBI taxonomy): domain Eukaryota; kingdom Metazoa; phylum Chordata; class Aves; order Rheiformes; family Rheidae; genus Rhea; species Rhea americana. The sequence goes on from NW_028186453.1 coordinate 707,468, forward strand.
CTGGTGTGCCTGGAGAAGCATGTTTCAGGGACATACACGTTGAACAAAGCACTTTGTTAGCTCTTAGGGGGTTAGTAATGTCCCCCTGAGCCTGCTGATCCTTCACCCTTCACTCTTTTGTCAGGCGAGTGGTAGGTACTGTCACTGTTGCCCATCACGCTATCACAGATGCGTTTTTTTGCTGCTGGATGAGGCCAGGTGGACTAGTGACAGTACAGGGTGCCATCACGTTTCCACCCAAGTTACCTCACAGCTGATGCTATGGGTGTGCTTGGGGTCCTGGAAGGGTGCCCAGGAACAAGCACCAACACAGTAAGACCCATGAGCAGGAGGAGATCTGTGTGCTGCTGGCAGAAATGGGGACTGGTGCCTGAAGTCCCTGAAGTGCCCTTAATTCTCCAGGGCTTCTCCAAGTCAGGTGCCTTTTTGCTGAGTTAGCCTTCTGGAAAACAATACTTTGGGAGAAATACGTCTGGCTGGGACGTGTTACCATTTCTTAGCAGGCTTTGTATGCTGGTCTGCACTTAGAGAGGCCTTTTTTCAGAAGTTTTCTTGGCCATTGGTGAAGTGCTTAAATGAGCAACGATGAATATCATGCTGGAGAAGCTATGGGAGTTTCCAATTACTCCAAATTGTTCTGGACTAACGGCTGTCGTTCTTGGCCTTAGCCTCAAAGAAAGATTGTTTTGTTTGTTAGAATATGAGGTTATGCTATTTTCCACTCAGATCTTTGGACATAAAAAGAATGATTTACTAAGAAATTTGTTTTTTTTTTCTTTATCCTGCATCCCAAAGCCACCGTGCTTCCGGGTGGGAGGCTGGTGGATAGTAACTGTCTGCTTGTCCTGGTCCTGCCAAAGAGGCCCCCTTGGCCCTCCTGCAGCCACTCTTCCCCACGGACYGCRCGCTCAGCAGGTCCGGGGCCGCCCYGCTGCGAGCCTAGGGCGAGGTTTAATTCCAGTTTCCCTTCCCTGAGGTTCCCCCGGCTCATCCGATGGCCCTTCACAGAGAAGCCACATTGGGAAAATTATAGCGCCCGACAAGATGCCTCTTTTTAAAGCTCCAGGTTTCACTCTCAGGCATTTCAGYGTCGGGAGGTTTGGTACCCTCTGAAATTAGCCTCAGCTGCAACCTCAGCTGTGATGCTTGATGCCGGCTTCCTTGACCCCAATCTTTTAAGACAGGGGAAACGCTGGAAATTTGGGCCATTCATTTTCCCTGCTTGTTTTCCCCTCGCGTAGCTGAGATGTCGCTCCGGGCTGCAAGAGAGATTTCTACCATGATTAACGCGTTTCTGAGAGCTAATTAACTCATTCGACTGGCTGCGCTGGCACCGGGATCCCAAATGAAAGGGAGGGGGAAAAAAAAACACCACAAAACAACAACAAAAAAATAAACCCCAAACCCAACGATGCAGCGACTCAGTTGTGAACAGACAAGCGCTTCGCCTGAAAGAAGACGTGGTAGAGCTGTCAGGCAGATTTCTTAGCAGCAACACGGAAAATTAGGTGACTGCTTTTTCCTCCCCCCCGCCCCACACTCAACGCGGGGGTTTCCGGAGCGCTCGGGGCGGTGGAGGGGGGAGAAGCGAGCTGACAAGCGGAGCGCCCTGAGGATCGCGGGGTGGATTGGCTCCCGAGCGGAGGGTGATTTTTTTTTTTTTAATATTTATTTTTATTTATATATTTATTTGATTATATTTGTTTATTTTTCTGGCGCGAGCGCCCGGCGCTGTCTCCAGCTTCTGGTTTGCTCTCGAGGGGCTCGGCTCTGCCGCCGGGTGGGAAGCGCTTGTGCAGCC
>NW_028186453.1:709728-720707 GCF_003343005.1 Rhea americana
TTTTTTTTTATTTCTTTTTTTTTTAATCCCCTTTCATTCCATTTTATTCCCTTTCATTCCATTTTATTCCCTTTCATTCCATTTTATTCCCTTTCATTCCATTTCTCGTTTCTTTATGCAGGAGCATCCTCCTGCCGTCCCGGTGCAGCGTGCGCGGAAAGACAGGCTGTGCAGACACTGCAGACGATACACAGCCTTTGCATAGCATCCTTTTCCGCCCCGGAGGGCGCTGAGGCTCTGGCGACCTGAGCCCGCRTCCAGCCTGAGCGCTGCTTTTTCGGCTCGCCCTGTTGGTTGGGGCCGAGGCCCCGCCGCTCTCCCTGCGCCCCAGCCACAAAGGTTGTCGTGGATTTGCTCCTTGCTTTTTAASCAACCTGCTGGCATAGAGTCACCTGCAGGGAGGTTTGGCCAGAGAGAAGCCACTGCTGTTCTAGCTGCAAGGAGGGAAATCTCAATCTGAAGGGGGAGGGGGGGGAAGGAGTTGACAACACTGATAATTAAATCAAAAAATTAAGAGGTTTTTCTAGCTCTGAGCCCTGCTTTCTTCCCTTTGATTCTTTGCTGGATCTCACCAGGTTTCGCATTCAGCTTCGGGTGACATGGTAGCCGCTGGCATGGCCAACTTTCCAGCTTTCGTCCTGGGATTAAGCCTCTCTGCATCGTAACACTTTTATTTGTTGTTTTTTCAGTTGGGCTGATAAAATTAATAACCGGACATTCAGATCATCCCCGCTGACTCAGCGGATGGTCAGAGTCCGAAAGCAATCCCCTGTTCAATTAAGGACCGGATGCTGCTTGCCAAATCTCAAAGGAAAGAAAACAAGAGTATTACAATTTTTTTAAAAGGCCCGTTTCCCTGCAAATAATGATCTTGCTGAAGTAYGGAGTGTCGGCGTACGAGTGATTTGCTCTCCTTTGGTGAAATCCGTGGAAATACCTTTCTAAAACATCCCATGGGTGATGTTTGAATTCGGATGGTGCGTGCGGGTTCTCCGTTTGCCGTGGCCCGTCCGAGCTGTCACTGGTTTWCATCTTTCTCTGCATTTCGGGGACAAACACTCGCACGCACCGGCCGTCGGGCAGGAAGCATTGCTAATGCCTGGGCTGTTTTGCAGGTGCCAAAGCAGCCAAATCTCTTGGCCACAAATACGGTTTTGTGGCGGTGGGCTGGTGTGGTGGAAATGCCAAAGGATCGGGGCTGGTAAACCTTGCTCCGGTACTGTCACGATCGGAGTCTTAAGCTGCCCGTTCGCTCAGAGACCCTCAGGGAAGGAGTCTTGATTTGCTTTGGCTTGTGTTGGTGTCCGCTGGCTTGGGAGATGATGACCTAAAGGTAGTTACGCAGGGGAGGACCAYGTGGAGGGATGCAGGGAGCTAGTGTACCGTGACATCCCTAGGAGCAGGCTGAAATTTTCCTTTTCTGGCTGCATTTGTCTGACYTCGTCTTCCCTAATCCGCTGAGCTTTGCGGGAGCCGTTGTCCAAAGCATCTCCAAAGTTGTTAGCTCCGGATGGCTTCTGGCCGAGCGCGATTGCTGAGGGGGTGGGGGGATGGACAGGAATGCAGGAATGTCTTGTTCCTGGGGCATTTCCTCCTGGAGAAGGAAGATGGGAAGGGATATTCGGCTGTAAGGAATCCAAGAGCAAAACGTTTTTCCCCTTGCAGACAATGGATCGCTTCAGCGAGCTGAACGCTGTTGTTTGTGGCTCCTGGCAAACCAGATAAACGCTTTCTGCCAGGCACTTGTTCGAATCGGTGCCAGCCCCAGACGTGCTGATCGCCTTTCTCCGGCRCGCTGGGTGGGAGAGAAGCCTTTGTGCGCAACCCCAGCAATCGCGGTGCTGTTTTCTGGGCGAAGGGAGGCTGCTGCCGGTCCCCTTGGTTACATGGTCACCGATTCTGGCCRCTGCATCTCCAGCTCCTTTTTACTTTCCAGAGAGGGGATGTCACTTGGGAAAAGGAATTTTTCCTGCCAGGCTCTGCTTTCGGGGCTCTGAAGAGCTATTTCCAAGACCTCTTCCCTTTACCCTTGGTCTAAACCTTGCATGAGGTTGGTTACGTGTGCTCGTTAAACAGGGAATTAAATCACGTAGGAATTTTGCTTGTTTGATGTCTTCTCTATTATAGAGTTATGCTTAGAAGTTGAGGCTTTTTAAGTGGTTGTGTGGGCTTTAGCTGAGCTGTGAAAGAAGCCTTATAAACAACGAGCCTTTGTAACGAAGGCAGAGTAAGCGTAATTATAACCTCTCCTATTTAAAAATCCTCCAGTTATCCCGCACAGCAAAATTAATTGGGCTGCGTTGCGCTTTTCCAGGTGACGAGGGGATCTTTGAGGCCAGCTCCGGGGAGCGGACGCAAAATGAGCAKCAGCGGGGGGCTCGCAGGCTGAGCCGAGAGGATCCGAAGATGTCCGCGTGCGGCGAATTTGTGGAACACGTCTGGAAGCCCGGCTCCTGCAAAAACTGCTTCAACCCAAAGAGCTCCCACGGGCTGCGGACGGCCCCCGGCGCGGGCGCTTGCGGCGCGCCGCCGAATGGAGTCGGGGCCAAGCCTGAGAGCCCGGCGTTGGAAGACGAAGGTGTAAACACCTCCTCTTTCTCGAAGCCGACCATCGCCGTGAAGCCGACTATGATCAGCTCGGAYGTTTCTGACCCGTGGGTGGATATGAACGCGAATGCAGAGCTGTCGCAGGTAATGATTAATCGAAGGAGTGGCGATTCAATGCGTGACTTCCCGTTGCCCGCCTCTCGCGGGGAGCACCAGGAGTATCTGTTAAAACCTCTCCCTCCCCGTTGCTTTTTGCTCCCACCGCTGGGGCGGTTTGATTTGCACGTGCGGTTTGGCCCCAGGCGGAGCAGGTTCAGTGGCACCACGGCGCGAGGACCGTGGCTGGGCGACCTTGCGATGGGGTGGCAGGCGTTACGCTTCCAGGTTACTCTCCTGGGTTTTTAATCTCGGGTTTCCATCCTGCAAAACTGCGTCTATCAGAGCAGAGATACGGCTGGCGGTCTCCGAGTGGAGGGACGGTTTAGCAAATTCCCTCGCTTCCTGRCAGAAATGACCCCAGATCATGCAAATCACGATAGATTTCCCTCAGATAAAAAGATTTCAGATGCGTTTCTCTGCCTGCTCCCCAGTTGCCCCTGCYGAGCGTAGCCGGGCTTATCCTGTGACAGCCTGTGCCTGCGCTCTGGCGTGCACGGCTCTTAAGCGGCAGCGTGAAATGAAACAAAAATAGCAGGGGAAGCACAAATATTCCTTCCCTTGCTGAATTTTTAATTGCCCGGTGACTCACAGACAGGATGACAAGTTGGAAGGGCTCCTGGCTGCGAACCCGTAGAAAGAGGAAACCGAATGCCTTATTTGGTGCACCGCCGCCGGCACGCATGCAAGGGTTGCAAACGGTTGGGGAAGCAGGGCGAGCGCAGTTTCAGCAGAGCAGGTTCGCGGTAGTTACCCGCGGGGTGAGCACGGAGCAAAACGGACTGTGAACGGCGGAGGCCTTCGGTGCGGACCCGTGTGCTTTCTTTGCTCCTCTTTCTGTTTTGTGCACGCACATCGTGATTGCGCGTTTGTCTCTTTGGCCCGTGCAGGTCAGCTGGGTTTCTGGCAAACACCTCCTTCTGAAGCCGGGTGATGCGCAGAGGATCGGYCTCGACGGTTTTGGCAGCGGTGGCGCGCGGAAGCCCTTCGTGCACAACCCACCGAGTGACTGCTCGCCTTGCTGTCCTCCTAGCTGCTCCGTGGTGGGCCTGCGCAGCCTGGAAAGCCGAGCGGAGAGAAACGTCTCCGTCCACAGCCTGGTGTTTGTAGGGGAGGCGAGCGGGCAGGAGGACAGAGCGAAAGACAAGTTTGGCCTGCCGCCTCGGGGCTTCTGCCCTCATCCATCTGCCTCGGGGGAGAGAAGTGCTACAGACTCCGGCAGGAACCCTGCTTTCCAGGCAAGAGACGGAGCGGGGCTTCCCTCCGAGGGCAGTTACAGTCAACCCTCCCCTGGCTTCGAAAGCGAAGGGGGTGAGTACTGTTCGATCGCGGACTGCTGCCGAGAGCACCCCATCTCCCAGGAACCTCCCTGTGCGGAGGGCAAAGGCCCCCGGGGTGAGAAGGAGAGCCCAACCTCCTGGGGCTGGAGGCACCGGGATGCTCCCGAGATAGCCAGGCCGAGCGGCAGGGCRGTGAAGTTCAGCGAAGAGGAACGGAGAGCTGTGAACGTGGCCTTCTGCATCTCAAAAGGCCAAGGCGACCCTCTCCCCTACGCCTTGTGTTCGGAGAGGAAAAAACTGGCCCTCCGCTCGGAGGCTGCTGTGCTACCTGAAAACAGACCCTTGGCTTTACCCAAGGAGAACGAGTACTCTCCTCCCTTCGGAGACCAGGATCTCTCCGGTGGCCCCCGACCCGAGGGCTTGAGCGGTCCTCAGCAGGCGTTGGTGGAGCCGCAGTGCTCCCGTCTTGCCGAGCCAGCCCGCGGCGATCCCATCTACGCAGAGAGCACCAAGAGGAAGAAAGTCCAGCTRAAGAGCATCGGCGGACACGCAAAACCAGACAAGCTGGCCCACAGCCCCGGCAAGGAGCAAGCTGATGGCGCGTGGAGGGACGGTGGCCGGACTTTGAGCGCCGAGAAGGAGTACCAGGACTCCACCACCCARGTGGCAGCGAAGATAACTGTTATGACCGCACACACAGAGGATGATCATAAGACTATCTTCCTCAGCAGCCCGGACTCAGCTGTGGGAGTGCAGTGGCCATGTGTTAGTCCCACTTCACACTCTGACTTTGGGATCTTGTCACCTGGCTTTGAGCCCGCAGAGATCTTTCAAGCGTCCGGAAGCGAAGGCGGCCCACGATTTCACCTGGCAGCTCCCGCCAAGACCTCAGTTGCTGAGAGTCCGGCCATTCCCCCAAAGATGTCTAAAAACAGCCAGCTGGGTAGTGAGGGGTCTCCTGTGCCCCCAGTCAGCTCCCCAGTGGCAAAATTTGGTGATRACAATAGTCATGATGGAACCAGTGCTCAGCTGCTGCCTAGGAGCTGTACGGATACAGGTGCCTTCGGCGTGCCCTCCCCTCCTTGCGCTCATGTTAGCGGGGTCCCTGCAGAGGAGGCCGGCAGAGGCACGGCGGGCTCATCCTGTGACAGGAGGCAGAAATACTACACCCCAGTGTGGAGCAAGCAGTGCCGGATAGAGGAAGAGGAGGAGGAGGAGGAGCAGGGGCTTGCAACCCCCCCGCGGGCGGGGGGAGCGGAGAACGGAAGGGCTGGCGCCCACCTCGTGGTCGACTGCCCGATGCCGGAGAGCCAAGCTGGGATCAGCAAATCGTCCTCTTTCTCCTTTGATTTCCCTAAAGACAAGAGCAACGGTGTGGAATTTGTGCCGCCGCCGCCACCACCAAAAAAGCAGTCCAGGTACAGCCGGGTGGAGAGGGTGCGCGCGAGCGTCTGCTAAGCATTTTCAATCGTGGTGTTGACTGCAGGGGTTGATGGACTAGAAGATGCTTCTCGTTCCTCTCTCCTCCCTTTCTGTTTAACGGTGGGTTTTCAGGGGTATAGGAGGTGACTGCTTGGCTCTAAAACTGCTTTCCTAGCATGCCAGATCTTTGCAAGTCCCGGTCCAAATGCTAGGGATGCTGGTGAAAGCCCTTCAGGCTGCCTTGAGGTGCAATATTCAAGTAAGAACAGTGCCTGTGCTCGGGATGGCTGGTGTTTCTGGACCAGCTTTGCTCTGTGTCATCGCAGATCCCCGGTGTTGCAAATGACCCACAATCCAGGGTTACAAGCCCCTCTTKGAGGTGGCACTGGGCAACTTCCTCCTAGGAGCCTCCAAAATCCTTGCTTTCAGTTTGGCTCTGGTGTCTTTTTCTTTTTTTTCTTTTTTTTTTTTTTTTTCTTAGAGACTGGTTCTTGAAGCTGCAGTTTCCCAGGGAGGGCGTCCCGCTTACAAGCGGGTAATCGGAGCTCGTCTAACACGTGCTGGCGACGTGTGGGAGCTGCTTAGGCTCAGGCAGCCTTCCCCTAACCCTAGCTCTCCTGGAATTTGGATTTGGAGACGGGAGGGGACAGTAGGTTCTACAAAATGAATGTGAATGAGGGCGAGCTGTCCATCTGGGAAGAAAGGAGCTCTGCTAAGCAATTAATAAACCTGGTTTCCAATGCTTTGTTTCCATTCGGTATCTGCAGTTGCATGTGCATCAGAAAAAAGGAAAGAGAGAGAAAACAGAGGAAGAGAGATTGATTTCCTTTTCATGCAACTGATGGATTAGGTTGTCTGATCACAGGGGAGGAATGCTTTCACGTTCTGCGCGTCCTGCATTTGCTTCACCGCATACCTCAGATTTGTTACATGGAGCTTAGTCTTGCACTGCAGATCTGTCTCCAGCCCCTTGATTTAAAGGTTGAGAGAAGAAGGGAAAGGTATTTGAAGGAAAACTCGCTTTTGGGGGGCTTTGATCAGACTTGTGCATAGGTATCAATGTCTTCTAGGATGGGTTTGTAGTTGATTTGATCTGTCCTCTGCTTTTTTTCTTACACTGAATTTTCAACGTTTTTTTGGGTTGGCTAGCCTGGGGATCTAGTGTTTTAAATCAATTAAGTGGTGAACAAATTAGATTTCTCAAGGAAAGGGAACAGATGAACAAGAGGTTTCAGCTCTCCTTGGTGCCGGGCTTCCTGCTGGGCTGGTGCATGCCTGGTTGAAGTCAGAGGCAAGAAAGGAGCCACAGCTAAAGAGCGTACAGGCAAGCTTTATTGCCTTTATTCTGAACATCAGAGATGGCATCTAAGAGGTTCTTTAGCTCTGACCCCATGAACTTTCTTTCACAGCTGCTGTTGCTTGGTATSTCATGTCAGCCTGTGGCTTGACGTTGTTTTTGCCACATGAGATGAAGTGTTGTTGAAGTGCAGCAGTGCAGAGAGTTCTCATGATCATTCCTCAACGGTATCATATCATTTAGGACCTGCTGGAAGGMCCCCAGGAAATGATTTCTTCCCTTGCAGACGCAGAGGTTGCTGGGCGGGCCGGAAAGCCGGTGGCACTCAAACTCAGCAATGAATGTCCCAGCAGCATCCTCCAGATGCAGTGCTGGGCCCTCTTTCTGCTCCTAAAGAAGGAGCCATTCAGAGCCCTTTCTTCATATCAGGGGCAAGAATTTCTTCCCCTGGCAGTGCTTGGGGAAGCACTTTTCCAGCTGTGGTGGTTACAGCTCATCATGCAGTAGCGGAGGCAGGAGACTCCCAGTGTGTTAGGGCATCTCCTTGGCCACGTGAGCTGGACCAGCTGTGCTCGGAGTCAGGCGCGTGCTCAGCAGTTGCCTTCCATGTGCAGTTTGATCCCTCCTGAGAAGTATGGAGCAGTTCCTGCTCCTTGGAGGGGCTGTTTCGGGCTGCCTGCGCGATCAGGCCGTGCCAACTGTAGCGGTTGCTTCTGAGTCATCTTGAAAGCATTCCTGCACTGAAAAGCCTCTGCGAAAGAGGGGAGGGAAACTGAGGTCATGGGACGCGTGACGTCTGTGACCAGGATATCTAGAGGAGCCATAAACCACACCAGGTGATTGAGGTGGGTGCTGGCAGCACTCTTCTCCCCTCGTGGCTGCAGGCGGCGGGCTGAGCTGCCTGTATTTGCCTCCCAAACAACATGATACCAGCTGCTGAGCGCTGGGGCAGCTTCTCCAAAGAGCGCAGCCCTCCCTCCGGCTGCCAGCCTTTGGCAGCCGCCGCAAGGAGCGACTCGGTCAGACGGCAGGTTTTGCAAGCCGTGCAAACCCCGTCCGATCGGTTAGCGTGTTTACCTCGAGCACGCTCTCGGTTTCGTCTCGAGCTCCGTTTCTCGGAGCGTGTTGGTGCAGGGACTGGGGCGTTGTTAGGTGCGCGTGGCRGTGGAAGGGATTGCTTTGTGCTCGACCGGTTATAACCACCGGAGCCTGATTGCGTTACCCTGGGCGGTCATTGCTTGCCGCTTCGGGTGACGGCATGCCTCTTGCCCGGTGCTGAAGGAACGTCTCTTTTGGTGTTCCTGGGCTGCAGCCAAATGCCCAAAGAAGGGAGGAGGTCTTGCGCACAGAAGATGTCTTYGAGATGCGTTCACTCTCTTCTCTGCCTGGGCTGCCTGTGCCCAYGTGCTTGTCCATACTGGAAGAGGCGCTTATACTGCTGTTATGCTGACACAGTCCCCTCGCGGAAGCGGAGCACGTCAGCCTGGGACATTTGCTGGTGGCACAGCTACAAAGGCTCCCTCAGTGGATGGATATAGATGAAGGTGGTGTGGACCTGGCTGTGAYGGGGTCTTGGTGGTTTGGGGCTTAGCRTTTCAGGTGAYTTGTAGTTCCTTGCTCATCTGGTTGTGCCAATGAAGGGAGTTGGGAGAACCTCCCTCGGGCAAGATTATGGYCGTTCAGGTCCATGTTTTGTCTGTGTGCCGAAGGGATGCTGCGTCTTGCTAGGGCAGAGCCAGGGCAGGGGACTTCCTGGGCAGAGRCAAGCAAACCTGCCAGGTTTGCAGGAAATGCCTAAACCCACCCTACAAATATGAGCATTTTTTGGCCTTGGWTGAATGAAGTAACCTGGTTATAGCTGGAGCTACAGCGCTCCTGAACTGTTGACGATTAGGGTTTAGCTCAGCTGTAGGAAGAGTGTGCAACCATCCTTTTTCCTTCTAGATGTTTCCGAGTTGTAGCAATATATTTCATTTTGTGGTGGCAAATGAAGCCTGCTTGCTTGGCTTCCTTAATTAAACTTAATCTCTTATTTTAAAGAAAGCTTGCATGTGTGTTCAAACTAGTTTCAAAGCAGAGAAACAACAAGCAAATATGTGGCACATTTAAGATTTTTTTGTTGTTGTTCATCTTGGCTCCAACAGTTAAAAGGGAAAAAAAAATTAAGAGTAATTCCTGCCAGGCACTGAGGAAACTCTSGTTCGCTGTCTCCCAGGTTGGCTGAAAGAGCGCTTATAGACAGTTTTAAAAGCTGACACGCAAAGGGAAAATGATGGATCGGTGCCCGTTTATTCCTATATAAAGACATTTTGGATCTCTTCTTTCTTTGATGATTCTTTTTCCTGCTTGTTTGAAAGATTATAGATATCTAAGGTTTRCATGGTCTGAAACGAGATGGAAAATGGGTTGAATTGCGGCTTCGCAAGAGGAAAGAGATTGGAAAAGGAAAATGAAAGCTGGTTTTCTTCCAAAGCTSGGAAGGCAGTTCCCAGTTTCTCCCTGAGGGAACTAGGATCCTTGGGACTTATACATGCAATGGTGATTTAAAAGCCCTTCCAAAGGGAAAATGCTCTAGCGAGTCCTTTGATTACTTGGCACAAGAAACGGATCCTTGGTGAAATTTGTGCCTTCGTTATGCGTGATGACACCGTTAAAGGGCTCATCAGGAAAAGTTTGGGCTGTGATAGAGCAGTGCCATGTCTGAGACAAGATTTTTTATTTGTTTATTTTCCCCCTTTTTAATGCCATCCTCATGGCATCCGTTTCTCTCTGGAGCTTGATGTCAGGATGTACCCTGGTGGCAAAAGCAGGCTGGTTTCACGGTGCTGCTGCAGCATTTACAAATGCAATTGGAAGGTCCCAGATTTTGACCCCTTCTCCATGATGGCATCATCTGTGGCTGACGGCAGGGACATGCTGTTTGGTCCAAGACAAGGTAGATTTATTATTGTTTAAAAACACACACACACCCACAATCTGGATTAAGTTTAAAAAAAAAATAAAAAAGGCAAAAGAGAGATAAAACAAAGGTGAGTATCGAGACTCATGCTCCAGGCCAGGCAGGTAACTAGTTTTTCAGAGCCAAATTTGGCACTGGCTTTCTGAAATGCTATTTTGATTCCTCTCCGTGATTTCTGTCTGGAACTAATCGGGAATTTTGCATGCTGCTTCTGCCTGTGGGTCATTTTTGAAGTTTGTGGCTTATTAGCCCAGGCTTTTAGGAGCGATCGTTTCTTTTGAAACGAGGGTCATGCGCTTTTCTTGACGCTTCTTATCTTACGGCTTAAAAGGCCRTACTGGAAAGTGAAATCCAATCTGTTGTCCTTCTCGCCCACCTTGGAGGGGAGGCTGCAGTGAGTCAATTTTTACCCACCAGCCATCTTAATTCTGCATCCCATCCAAATTTCTCCTTGGACCTCCAGGCTCCAAACACTTGTTTCAGCCTAATCTGYGCTACAGAAAATCCTTTTGGTACAGGGAGGAGAGACACAGAGATGGGACCACGATCTGTTCACGGATGTGAAATTAAACTGGCTGCTCTGCAAATATGGTGCCCAAGAGACACGAAGTGTTCTTCTGTCCTGGTGAAAGACGCAACGCGGAGCGTTGCAAACGGKCCAGCTCCCTTAGCAGCAGCGTAGGCCTTCAAACTGTATTTTCGTGAGACTACTGTTTTCAACCTTGGCTTGGTTTAGGAAAGACTGTGGAAGTCTTGTGGATAAGTCAGCTGGATGAAAGCGTTTGGGACAGGAAATCTGGGGAATGGTGAATTGGAGGGGTTGCCTGAACGTGCCAGCGTGCTGCATGGCGGATGTTGGTAACCAAAGGGATTTTAAACTGAACGGAGTCATTCAGAGAGCTGGAAATCCTGTCGTCTTAGGTTATTAGATGGGGAGAGCTGACTTCTTTGCAATACGCTGCTTATGCCYGATTACATGGGGAAGGCGCTGGCGCCACTCCTGAAGTTACCAGCCGCATTTAAGGTGCCGAGCACAGATTTCGGGAAGGGAGGTAAATTAACCATTGCCGTATCTTCCCGTGAGCATGTTCAGCAAGTCTCGGACACAGCGACGGGTATTTTAATCCATGCGTGTTGCAGTCTGGGCTCTGAGGAGCTCCCAGGCGGAGGAGGAGGTGGGAAGCGGCGGCGTTTCGGATGTTACGGCGAGGCCGGCTAACGCTGCTGGGAAGCGCGGGCAGGATGTCGTCTCGGCGGCGAGCGACTTCTCTCGCGGCGTTGCGCCTCGGCAGGAACTGCTTTTTTTTTTTTCTTTCTT